>NW_026948514.1:0-156855 GCF_035770615.1 Melospiza melodia melodia
TGAAATTCCAAAAAAAAATCCCGGAAAAATCAGTTCAATCCCAGTAAGGCCCAGTTCAATTCCAGTTCAATCCCAGTAAGGCCCAGTCCATCCCAGTCCCTCCCAGTTCATCCCAGTTCAATCCCAGTAAGGCCCAGTCCATCCCAGTCCATCCCAGTTCATCCCAGTTCAATCCCAGTTTGTCCCAGTCCATCCCAGTTCATCCCAGTTCAATCCCAGTTTGTCCCAGTCCCTCCCAGTTCAATCCCAGTAAGGCCCAGTCCCTCCCAGTTCAATCCCAGTTCATTCCCAGTTCATCCCAGTTCCCCCCCGTCCCTCCCAGTCTGTCCCAGTCCATCCCAGTTCATCCCAGTAAGGCCCAGACCCATCCCAGTAAGACCCTGTCCATTCCCAGTCCATCCCAGTAAGGTCGAGTCCCATCCCAGTTCACTCCCAGTCCATTCCCAGTTCAAACCAGTTCCTCCCAGTTCATCCCAGTCCATCCCAGTTCATCCCAGTTCATCCCAGTTCAATCCCAGTTCAATCCCAGTCTATTCCCAGTTCATCCCAGTCTATTCCCAGTTCAAACCAGTTCATCCCAGTAAGGCCCAATCCAATCCCAGTCCCTCCCAGTTCACTCCAGTCCCTCCCAGTTCATCCCAGTAAGGCTCAGTCCATCCCAGTTCAAACCAGTCCATCCCAGTTCATCCCAGTAAGGCTCAGTCCATCCCAGTTCAAACCAGTCCATCCCAGTTCATCCCAGTAAGGCTCAGTCCATTCCCAGTTCAAACCAGTTCATTTCAGTCTCTCCCCCTCCAATCCCAGTAAGGCCCAGTTCATCCCAGTTCAATCCCAGTCCATCCCAGTCACTCCCAGTCCATCCCAGTCCATCCCAGTACGTCCCAGTTCAATCCCAGTTCAAACCCAGTTCAAACCAGTTCAATCCCAGTCCCTCCCAGTCCATCCCAGTTCAATCCCAGTTCAATCCCAGTCCATCCCAGTCCATCCCAGTCCCTCCCAGTTCATCCCAGTCCAATCCCAGTTCAAACCAGTTCAGCCCAGTAAGGCCCAGTCCATCCCAGTTCAAACCAGTAAAGCCCAGTCCCATCCCAGTAAGGCTGGCCCAATCCCAGTTCGTCCCAGTCCCTCCCAGTTCAATCCAAGTCTAATCCCAGTTCAAACCAGTCCATCCCAGTTCAGCCCAGTTCCCCCCAGTCCCTCCCAGTTCAATCCCAGTTCAGCCCAGTCCATCCCAGTTCATCCCAGTCCATCCCAGTCCATCCCAGTTCATTCCCAGTCCATCCCAGTTTGTCCCAGTCCCTCCCAGTTCAATCCCAGTCCATTCCCAGTTCATCCCAGTCCATCCCAGTTCAATCCCAGTCCATCCCAGTTCATCCCAGTAAGGCCCAGATCCATCCCAGTAAGACCCTGCCCATTCCCAGTCCATCCCAGTAAGGTCGAGTCCCATCCCAGTTCACTCCCAGTCCATTCCCAGTTCAAACCAGTCCCTCCCAGTTCATCCCTGTTCATCCCAGTCCATCCCAGTTCATCCCAGTTCAATCCCAGTTCAATCCCAGTCTATTCCCAGTTCATCCCAGTTCAATCCCAGTCCATCCCAGTTCAATCCCAGTTCATCCCAGTCTATTCCCAGTTCAAACCAGTTCATCCCAGTAAGGCCCAATCCAATCCCAGTCCCTCCCAGTTCACTCCAGTCCCTCCCAGTTCATCCCAGTAAGGCTCAGTCCATCCCAGTTCAAACCAGTCCATCCCAGTTCAATCCCAGTCCGTCCCAGTACGTCCCAGTTCATCCCAGTAAGGCTCAGTCCATTCCCAGTTCAAACCAGTTCATTTCAGTCTCTCCCCCTCCAATCCCAGTAAGGCCCAGTCCAATCCCAGTCCATCCCAGTTCATCCCAGTTCATCCCAGTTCATCCCAGTCCCTCCCAGTTCAATCCCAGTTCACTCCCAGTCCATCCCAGTCCAATCCCAGTTCAATTCCAGTTCAATCCCAGTCCAATCCCAGTTCATCCCAGTTCGTCCCAGTTCAATCCCAGTCCCTCCCAGTCAATCCCAGTCCCTCCCAGTCAATCCCAGTCCCTCCCAGTTTACTCCAGTCCCTCCCAGTTCATCCCAGTAAGGCTCAGTCCATCCCAGTTCAAACCAGTCCATCCCAGTAAGGTCGAGTCCCATCCCAGTTCACTCCCAGTCCATTCCTGGTTCAAACCAGTCCCTCCCAGTCCATCCCAGTTCAGCCCAGTAAAGCCCAGTTCAATCCCAGTAAGGCCCAGTCCATTCCCAGTTCATCCCAGTCCAATCCCAGTTCAAACCAGTTCAGCCCAGTAAGGCCCAGTCCATCCCAGTTCAAACCAGTAAAGCCCAATCCCATCCCAGTAAGGCCTGGCCCAATCCCAGTTCGTCCCAGTCCATCCCAGTTCAATCCAAGTCTAATCCCAGTTCAAAACAGTCCATCCCAGTTCAGCCCAGTAAAGCCCAGTTCAATCCCAGTCCATCCCAGTAAGGCCCAGTTTGTCCCAGTTCAATCCCAGTAATTCCCAGTCCCTCCCAGTTCATCCCAGTCCCTCCCAGTCCCTCCCAGTCCCTCCCAGTTCAATCCCAGTTCATCCCAGTTCATCCCAGTCCATCCCAGTTCATCCCAGTTCATCCCAGTTCAATCCCAGTCCATCCCAGTCCATCCCAGTTCAATCCCAGTTCAATCCCAGTCCCTCCCAGTTCAATCCCAGTTCATCCCAGTCCATCCCAGTTCATCCCAGTTCATCCCAGTTCAATCCCAGTTCATCCCAGTCCATCCCAGTTCATCCCAGTTCATCCCAGTTCAATCCCAGTTCATCCCAGTTCATCCCAGTTCATCCCAGTTCATCCCAGTCCATCCCAGTTCCCCCCAGTCCATCCCAGTCCCTCCCAGTTCAATCCCAGTCTGGCCCAGTCCCAAACTGGGCGTTACTGGGAGGGCGGTGCTGACTCAGCAGCTCCAGGGCTGGGACTGGGAACCTCCCAGTTCAAACCAGTTCAAACCAGTTCAAACCAGTTCGGGCCAGGAGCTCCTCCCAGTTCATCCCAGTTCAAACCAGTCCAAACCAGCCCATCCCAGAACCCTCCCAGTTCAAACCAGTAACCCCCAGACCCCTCCCAGTTCATCCCAGTTCAAACCAGTCCATCCCAGTTCCCTCCCAGTTCATCCCAGTTCATCCCAGTTCAAACCAGTAACCCCCAGACCCCTCCCAGTCCATCCCAGTACTTCCCAGTTTATCCCAGTTCATCCCAGTAACCCCCAGTAACCCCTCCCGGTGCTCCCAGTTCGCTCCCAGTTAATCCCAGTTCATCCCAGTAACCCCTCCCAGTGCTCCCAGTTCAAACCAGTAACCCCCAATGCCTTCCCAGTGCTCCCAGTTCCCTCCCAGTCCATCCCAGTAACTCCCAGTAACCCCTCCCGGTGCTCCCAGTTCAAACCAGTAACTCCCCAGTGCCTTCCCAGTGCTCCCAGTTCAAACCAGTTCATCCCAGTAACTCCCAGTAACCCCTCCCAGTGCTCCCAGTTCAAACCAGTTCACACCAGTTCATCCCAGTTCATCCCAGTAACCCCTCCCAGTGCTCCCAGTCCATCCCAGTTCATCCCAGTTCATCCCAGTAACTCCCAGTAACCCCTCCCAGTGCTCCCAGTTCATCCCAGTTTATCCCAGTAACTCCCAGTAACCCCTCCCAGTGCTCCCAGTTCCCTCCCAGTTCACACCAGTAACCCCTCCCAGTGCTCCCAGTTCGCTCCCAGTTCATCCCAGTTTATCCCAGTTCATCCCAGTTCAAACCAGTAATCTCCCAGTTCATCCCAGTAACCCCTCCCAGTGCTCCCAGTTCATCCCAGTTCACACCAGTTCATCCCAGTTCCCTCCCAGTTCACACCAGTAACTCCCAGTAACCCCTCCCAGTCCATGCCAGTTCATCCCAGTCCATCCCAGTAACCCCTCCCAGTGCTCCCAGTTCACACCAGTAACCCCTCCCAGTTTATCCCAGTCCATCCCAGTAACCCCTCCCAGTGCTCCCAGTTCACACCAGTAACCCCTCCCAGTTTATCCCAGTCCATCCCAGTAACCCCTCCCAGTGCTCCCAGTTCATCCCAGTTTATCCCAGTTCAAACCAGTCCATCCCAGTCCCTCCCAGTTCATCCCAGTCCATCCCAGTAACCCCTCCCAGTCCCTCCCAGTTCGCTCCCAGTTCATCCCAGTTTATCCCAGTCCCTCCCAGTCCATCCCAGTAACCCCTCCCAGTGCTCCCAGTCCCTCCCAGTCTCTCCCCTCCCCCACTCGTTAACGGCAGCCCCCGTTAATGACCAACCCCATTAATGAACAGCAATTGATTCATTAACCCGGCCCTAATTAACCCCGGCATTAATTAACCCCCCTTTAATTAACCCCGTCTTTAATTAACCCTCATTAATTAAATCCCATTAATTAACCCTGGCATTAATTAACCCCTATTTATTAACTCTCATTAATTACCCTCATCTTTAATTAACACTCAATAATTAACATAATCATTAATGAACCCTCATTAATTAACCCCCATTAGTTAACCCCCATTAATTAACTTAATCTTTAACTCTCATTAATTAACCCTCATTAACTAACCCTCATTATTAACCCCCATTAATTAACCCTGGCATTAATTAAGCCCCATTAATTAACCCTCATTAATTAACTCCCATTAATTAACTCTGGCATTAATTAACCCCTATTAATTCTCATTAATTACCCTCATCTTTATTGAACACTCAATAATTAACATAATCATTAATTAACCCTCATTAATTAACCCCCATTAATTAACTTAATCTTTAATTAACTCTCGTTAATTAACCCTCATTAACTATCCCTCATTATTAACCCCCATTAATTAACCCTGGCATTAATTAAGCCCCATTAATTAACCCTCATTAATTAACTCCCATTAATTAACCCTGGCATTAATTAACCCCTATTCATTAACTCTCATTAATTACTCTCATCTTTAATTAACACTCAATAATTAACATAATCATTAATTAACCCTCATTAATTAACCCCCGTTAACTTAATCTTTAATTAACTCTCGTTAACTAACCCTCATTAACTAACCCTCATTATTAACCCCCATTAATTAACCCTGGCATTAATTAAGCCCCATTAATTAACCCTCATTAATTAACTCCCATTAATTAACTCTGGCATTAATTAACCCCTATTAATTCTCATTAATTACCCTCATCTTTATTGAACACTCAATAATTAACATAATCATTAATTAACCCTCATTAATTAACCCTCATTAATTAACCCCCATTAATTTACTCTTTAACTCTCATTAATTAACCCTCATTAACTAACCCTCGTTATTAACCCCCATTAATTAACCCTGGCATTAATTAACTCTCATTAGTTACCCTCATCTTTAATGAACACTCAATAATTAACATAATCATTAATTAACCCTCATTAATTAACTTAATTTTTAGCTCTCATTAATTAACCCTCATTAACTAACCCTCATTATTAACCCCCATTAATTAACCCTGGCATTAATTAAGCCCCATTAATTAACCCTGCCTTTAATTAATTCTCCTTAATTAACCCCATTAATTAACCCAGTCTTTAATTAACCCTCATTAATTAACCCCATTAATTAAAAATTTTAATGAGCCACATTAATTACTCCATTAATTTCCCCTCATTAATTAAGCCAATTAACCCCCCATTAATTAACCCTGCCATTAATTCCCATGAATTAACCCCCAACATTAACCCCAGCATTAATTAACCTCCATTAATAAACTCTCATTAATTATCCATATTAATTAATCAGAGAATTAATTAATGCCCATTAATCAACCACATTCATTACCCTGTTAATTAACCCCATTAATTAATCCAATTAATTGGCCCTAGTAGTTAACTCCCATTAATTAACCTGGTCATTAATTAACCCTCATTAACTCCCATTAATTAACCTCCAGAATTAATTAATTTCTATTAATTAGCCCCCATTAAGCCCATTAACAGACCCCCACTAATTAACTCCGTCATTAATTAACTCATAGTACTTAACCCCATTAATTAACCCTGGCATTAAATAACCGGCATTAATTAGCCCCATTAATTAGCCCTCGTTAATTAACCCTATTAATTAAGCCCAGAATTATTAACCTCCATGATTAGCCCTCATTAATTAACCTGGTATTATTTACCTCATCATTAATTAACTGTCCTTAATAGCCCCCATTATTTAACCCATCATTAATTAACACCCATTAATTAACCTATCATTAATTAACCCCATTAACTAAGGTGCCAATTAATGAATCCCACAGCTAATTAACCACCTCCATTAATTAATTAATGACCCCAATGAACAGCTCCCCCTCAATACCCAAACCCCAGTAATTAATTAAACACCCAATTACGCCCATAATTAATTAAACCCCAGTTAATTAATCAAATCAATTAGCCCCAATTAACGCCCTTAATTAGCCACCCCCACTAATTGCACAAACCAATTAATTAATAATCTCTGCTAATTATCCATTGTGGTAATTAGCACACCCAGGAATTAATTAACTTCTTGCGGTAATTAATTAATGAAATCTAATTAACAACTTGTCAATAATAACCATTAATGAATTAATAATTAATAACTCCATTAATCGTCCCGAGCCCCGTTCATTACCCCGTTACCCCCCAAGCCATTAATTAGCCCCTAATTAACCAATTAACAACGCTAATTAATCAAATTCCCTTTATTTAACAAAACCCCCCCAGGCCCCGCCCACACCCCAAACCCCGCGGCCACTTCCGGGTTAGGCCACGCCCACTTCCGTCTTTGACCACGCCCACCCTCGAGCAGCGCCGGGCTCTTCCGGGTTAGGCCACGCCCATTCTTACATGGCGCCAGTGACTTCCGGGTTAGGCCACACCCCCGACGGATGAGCGATGACGTCATTTCTCCTTGGGAGGGGGCCTGGGGGGGGAGAACCAGTGAGAAACCGGCGAGAAACCAGTATGGACCAGTATGGACCAGTATAAACCAGTACGGACCAGTATAAACCGGTATGGACCAGTACGGACTGGTATAAACCCGTATGGACCAGTGAGAAACCAGTACAGACCAGTATAAACCAGTATGGACCAGTGAAAAACCAGTGTAAACCAGTATAAATCAGTATGGACCAGTGAGAAACCAGTACGGACCAGTATAAACCAGTATGGACCAGTACAGACCAGTATAAACCAGTATGGACCAGTACAAACCAGTATAAACCAGTTCCCATTTTTCACCACAAAATCACCATTTCTGCACCTAAACCTCCCAAATTTTTCCCCCAGTCCCTCCCAGTATAAACCAGTATAACCCAGTGCCCTCCCAGTATAAACCAGTATAACCCAGTCCCCTTTCCCCCCCCATCCCCATTTTTCCCCGTAAAATCCCCATTTTTCACCCCAAAATCGCCATTTTTGTGCCCAAAACTCCCAAATTATTCCCGCCAGTCCCTCCCAGTATAAACCAGTACAACCCAGTGCCCTCCCAGTCCTTCCCAGTATAAACCAGTACAAACCAGTATAACCCATTCCCTGTTTAATCCCCAAAATCCCCATTTTTCCCCATAAAATCCCAATTTTTCACCCCAAAATCTCCATTTTTGCACCTAAATCTCCCAAATTTTTTCCTCCCAGCCCCTCCCAGTATAAACCAGTATAACCCAGTATAAACCAGTATAAACCAGTATGAACCAGTTCCCATTTTTCCTCCCAAAATCCCAATTTCACCCCAAAATCCCCATTTTTCCACCCTAAAATCTCCATTTTTGCACCTAAAACTCCCGGGTTTTTTCCCCCCAGTCCCCTCCCAGTATAAACCAGTATAAACCAGTATAACCCAGTATAAACCAGCACAACCCAGTGCCCTCCCAGTATAACCCAGTCCCCTTTTCCCCCCCCAATCCCCATTTTTCCCCGTAAAATCCCCATTTTCCACCCCAAAATCTCCATTTTTCCGCTTAGAACTCCCGAATTTTTTTCCCCCCGGCCCCTCCCAGTATAAACCAGTATAACCCAGTGCCCTCCCAGTACAAACCAGTATAAACCAGTCCCTCCCTGTGCCTCCCAGTTACCTTTCTATGTCCATAAAATCCCCATTTTCCACCCCAAAATCTCCATTCTTGCGCCTAAAACTCCCGGGTTTTTTCCTCCCAGTCCCTCCCAGTATAAACCAGTATAACCCAGTCTGTCCCAGTATAAACCAGTATATCCCAGTATAACCCAGTCCCCTTTTCCCCCCCCAATCCCCATTTTTCCCTGTAAAATCCCCATTTTTCACCCCAAAATTCCCATTTTTGTGCCCGAATCTCCCAAATTATTCCCCCCAGTCCCTCCCAGTATAAACCAGTACAACCCAGTGCCCTCCCAGTCCTTCCCAGTCTATCCCAGTATAAACCAGTATAACCCAGTCCCCTTTTAGCCCCCAAAATCCCCATTTTTCACCCCAAAATCCCCAATTTCCACCCCAAAATCTCCATGTTTGTGCCTAAAACTCCCGGATTTTTTCCCCTCAGCCCCTCCCAGTATAAACCAGTATAACCCAGTCTGTCCCAGTATAAACCAGTATATCCCAGTATAACCCAGTCCCCTTTTCCCCCCCCAATCCCCATTTTTCCCCGTAAAATCCCCATTTTTCACCCCAAAATTCCCATTTTTGTGCCCGAATCTCCCAAATTATTCCCCCCAGTCCCTCCCAGTATAAACCAGTATAACCCAGTGCCCTCCCAGTCCTTCCCAGTCTATCCCAGTATAAACCAGTATAACCCAGTCCCCTTTTAATCCCCAAAATTCCCATTTTCCTCCATAAAATCCCCATCTTCCACCCCAAAATCTCCATTTTTGTGCCCAAAACTCCCGGATTTTTTCCCCTCAGCCCCTCCCAGTATAAACCAGTATAACCCAGTGCCCTTTTAGCCCCCAAAATTCCCATTTTTCCCCATAAAATCCCCATTTTTCACCCCAAAATCTCCATTTTTGCGCCTAAAACTCCCGGGTTTTTTCCCCCCGGCCCCTCCCAGTATAAACCAGTACAACCCAGTATCCCCCAGTCACCGGTAGACGCCGACCACCACGGCGTGGTCCCTCTCGTAGGGCTCCAGCGTCAGCTGCTCCTGCGGCTTCATCCTCTCGGCCGTCATCTTCCTCACCTCGCCCGCGAACACGGCCTCGGCCGGCGCCGTCGAGTCGATGCAGTTCGCCTGCGGGGAGCGGCCCGGACTGGGTTGGACTGGGAGGGACTGGTTTGGACTGGTTTGGACTGGTTTGGACTGGTTTGGACTGGGAGGGACTGGGAGGGACTGGTTGCAATGGTTTGGATTGGTTGGAACTGGTTTGGACTGGTTGGAACTGGTTTGGACTGGTTGGAACTGGTTGGAATGGTTTGGACTGGTTTGGGACTGGTTTGGAGTGGGAGGGACTGGTTTGGACTGGTTTGGAGTGGTTGGAACTGGTTTGGGATGGTTTGGACTGGTTTGGAGTGGTTTGGAACTGGTTTGGACTGGTTTGGACTGGTTGCAATGGTTTGGAGTGGTTGGAACTGGTTTGGGATGGTTTGGACTGGTTTGGGACTGGTTTGGACTGGTTTGGAGTGGGAGGCACTGGTTTGGAATGGTTTGGACTGGTTTGGACTGGTTGGAACTGGTTTGGGACTGGTTTGGACTGGTTTGGGACTGGTTTGGACTAGGAGGGACTGGGAGGGACTGGGAGGGACTGGTTTGGGACTGGTTGGAATGGTTTGGAGTGGTTGGAACTGGTTTGGACTGGTTTGGACTGGTTGGAACTGGTTTGGGACTGGTTTGGAGAGGTTTGGACTGGTTGGAACTGGTTTGGACTGGTTGGAACTGGTTTGGGACTGGTTTGGAGAGGTTTGGACTGGTTTGGAACTGGTTTGGACTGGTTTGGAGTGGTTGGAATGGTTTGGATTGGTTTAGACTTGTTTAGACTGGTTTGGAATGGTTGGAATGGTTTGCACTGGTTTGGAACTGGTTTGGGACTGGTTTGGACTGGTTGGAACTGGTTTGGGATGGTTGGGACTGGTTGGAACTGGTTTGGGACTGGTTGGACTGGTTTGGAATGGTTTGGAGTGGTTTGGAACTGGTTTGGACTGGTTTGGACTGGTTGCAATGGTTTGGAGTGGTTGGAATGGTTTGGGATGGTTTGGACTGGTGGGAATGGTTTTGAACTGGTTTGGACTGGTTTGGGACTGGCTGGAACTGGTTTGGACTGGTTGGAATGGTTTGGACTGGTTGGGACTGGTTTGGACTGGTTTGGGACTGGTTTGGAACTGGTTTGGACTGGTTGGAATGGTTGGAACTGGTTTGGACTGGTTGGAACTGGTTGGGACTGGTTGGAATGGTTGGAACTGGTTTGGACTGGTTGGAACTGGTTTGGACTGGTTTGGGACTGGTTTGGACTGGTTGGGACTGGTTTGAACCAGTTAGAACCAGTTAGAACCAGTTAGAACCAGTCAGATCCCAGTCAGCTCCCAGTCAGAACCAGTCTGAGCCAGTTAGACCCCAGTTAAAACCAGTTAGAACCAGTTAGAACCCAGTTAGAACCGGTCAGAACCAGTTTGAGCCCAGTTAGAACCAGTTCAATCCCAGTCAGAACCAGTTTGAGGCACTCGGAACCAGTTCAATCCCAGTTCAATCCCAGTCAGAACCAGTCTGAGCCAGTCAGATCCCAGTTAGAACCAGTTAGAACTGGTTTGAGCTGGTTCCATCCCAGTCAGATCCCAGTTAGAACCAGTTTGAACCCAGTTAGAACCAGTGAAATCCCAGTTAGAACCAGTTTGATCCAGTTAGAAGTGGTTCAATTCCAGTTAGAACCGGTTAGATCCCAGCTAGAACCAGTTAGAACTGGTTTGAACCAGTTCAATCCCAGTTAGAACCAGTTAGAGTTGGTTTGAACCAGTGAAATCCCAGTTAGATCCCAGTCAGAACCAGTTAGATCTGGTTTGAGCTGGTTCAATCCCAGTGAGATCCCAGTTAGAACCAGTTTGAGCCAGTCAGAAGTGGTTCAATCCCAGTTAGATCCCAGTTGGATCCCAGTTAGAACCAGTTAGAGTTGGCTTGAACCAGTGAAATCCCAGTTAGAACCAGTAAGAACCAGCCAGAACCCAGTCAGCTCCCAGTTAGAACCAGTTTGAGCCCAGTCAGACCCCAGTTAAAACCAGTTAGAACCCAGTTAGAACTGGTCAGAACCAGTCTGAGCCACTTAGATCCCAGTTAGAACCAGTTAGATCTGGTTTGAGCTGGTTCCATCCCAGTCAGATCCCAGTTAGAACCAGTTAGAACCAGTTGGAACTGGTTTGAGCCACTTAGAACCAGTGAAATCCCAGTTAGAACCAGTTTGATCCAGTTAGAACCAGTTAGAGTTGGTTTGAACCAGTTCAATCCCAGTTAGAACCAGTAAGAACCAGCCAGAACCCAGTTAGAACCGGTTAGAACCAGTTTGAGCCACTTAGAACCAGTGAAATCCCAGTTAGAACCAGTTTGAGCCAGTTAGAAGTGGTTCAATCCCAGTTAGAACCAGTCAGCTCCCAGTTAGAACCAGTTTGAGCCCAGTCAGAACCAGTCTGAGCCAGTTAGATCCCAGTTAGAACCAGTTAGAACCCAGTTAGAACTGGCCAGAACCAGTTCAATCCCAGTCAGAACCAGTTTGAGGCACTCGGAACCAGTTCAATCCCAGTCAGATCCCAGTCAGAACCAGTCTGAGCCAGTCAGATCCCAGTTAGAACCAGTTAGATCTGGTTTGAACTGGTTCCATTCCAGTCAGATCCCAGTTGGATCCCAGTTAGAACCAGTTTGAACCCAGTTAGAACCAGTGAAATCCCAGTTAGATCCCAGTTGGATCCCAGTTAAAACCAGTTAGAGTTGGCTTGAACCAGTGAAATCCCAGTTAGAACCAGTTTGAGCCAGTCAGAACTGGTTAAATCCCAGTTAGATCCCAGTTGGATCCCAGTTAGAACCAGTTAGAGTTGGCTTGAACCAGTTCAATCCCAGTTAGAACCAGTTAGAACCAGCCAGAACCCGGTCAGATCCCAGTTAGAACCAGTTTGAGCCCAGTCAGACCCCAGTTAAAACCAGTTAGAACCCAGTTAGAACCGGTCAGAACCAGTTCAATCCCAGTTAGAACCAGTTTGAGCCCAGTCAGAACCAGTCTGAGCCAATTAGATCCCAGTTAGAACCAGTTAGATCTGGTTTGAGCTGGTTCCATCCCAGTTAGATCCCAGTTGGATCCCAGTTAGAACCAGTTAGAACTGGTTTGAGCCACTCACAACCAGTGAGATCCCAGTTAGAACCAGTTTGAGCCAGTCAGAACTGGTTCAATCCCAGTTAGATCCCAGTTGGATCCCAGTTAGAACCAGTTAGAGCTGGTTTGAACCAGTGAAATCCCAGTTAGAACCAGTAAGAACCAGCCAGAACCCAGTCAGATCCCAGTTAGAACCAGTACAAACCAGTTCAGCGCCGGTCAGAACCAGTTCAAGCCAGCGTAACTCCAGCGCAGAACCAGTTCAAACCAGTTTGAACAAGTTCAAACCAGCAGAACCAGTTCGAACCAGTTCAAACCAGTTCGAACCAGTTTGAACCAGTTCAAACCAGTTCAAACCAATCTGTCCCAGTTCAAACCAGTCTGTCCCAGTTCAAACCAGCAGAACCAGTTCAAACCAGTTCAACTGCAGTTAAAAACCAACTCAAACCCGTTCAAACCAGTCCGTCCCAGTCTGAACCAGTTCAAACCAGTTCAAACCAGTCCGTCCCAGTTGGAACCAGTTCAACTGCAGTTAAAAACCAACTCAAACCAGTTCAAACCAGTTCAAACCAGCAGAACCAGTTCAAACCAGTTCAAGCCCGGTTCCAGACTGGTTCCAGCCACCCGGGGCCCTGTACTGGTCTCTAACTGGCCTGTACTGGTTTATACTGGTGCGTACTGGTCTGTACTGGTTTATACTGGTCCATACTGGTTTATACTGGTCCGTACTGGTCTGTACTGGTTTATACTGGTCTGTACTGGTTTATACCAGCCCATACTGGTCCATACTGGTCCATACTGGTCCGTACTGGTCCATACTGGTCTCTACTGGTCCATACTGGTTTATACTGGTCCGTACTGGTTTATACCAGTCCATACTGGTCCATACTGGTTTATACTGGTCCATTCTGGTCTGTACTGGTTTATACTGGTCTGTACTGGTTTATACCAGCCCATACTGGTCCATACTGGTCCATACTGGTCCGTACTGGTCCATACTGGTTTATACTGGTCTGTACCTTGATGGAGATGAGGAAGTGCCCCCCGGCGCGCAGGAAGTGATGGATGGTGCTGGTCTGTACTGGTCTATACTGGTCTGTACTGGTCTGTACTGGTTTATACTGGTTTATACTGGTCTGTACTGGTTTATACTGGTTTATACTGGTTTATACTGGTCCATACCTTGATGGAAATCAGGAAGTGCCCCCCGGCGCGCAGGAGGTGATGGATGGTGCTGGTCTGTACTGGTTTATACTGGTTTATACTGGTCTATACAGGTCTATACTGGTTTATACTGGTTTATACTGGTCCATACCTTGATGGAAATGAGGAAGTGCCCCCCGGCGCGCAGGAAGTGATGGATGGTGCTGGTCTGTACTGGTTTATACTGGTCTGTACTGGTCTGTACTGATTTATACCAGCCCATACTGGTCTATACTGGTCTATACTGGTCCATACTGGTCCGTACTGGTTTATACTGGTTTATACTGGTCCATACCTTGATGGAAATCAGGAAGTGCCCCCCGGCGCGCAGGAAGTGATGGATGGTGCTGGTCTGTACTGGTTTATACTGGTTTATACTGGTCTGTACTGGTTTATACCAGCCCATACTGGTCTATACTGGTCTATACTGGTCCATACTGGTCTGTACTGGTTTATACTGGTTTATACTGGTCCATACCTTGATAGAAATCAGGAAGTGCCCCCCGGCGCGCAGGAAGTGATGGATGGTGCTGGTCCGTACTGGTCTATACTGGTCTGTACTGGTCTGTACTGGTTTATACTGGTCTATACTGGTCTATACTGGTCCATACTGGTCTGTACTGGTTTATACTGGTTTATACTGGTCCATACCTTGATAGAAATCAGGAAGTGCCCCCCGGCGCGCAGGAAGTGATGCGCGTTCAGCGCCACGATTCGCGTCTGGTCCGGCTGCGCCACGTCGGCGAAGATCACGTCCACCATGCCTGGGAAAAACCAAATTTGTACCAAATTTGTACCAAATTTATACCAAAATTTCAGAAAAAATCCCAAAATTCCAGAAAGAATCCCAAAATTTCCACAAAATTTCTCAAAATTCCCCCAAAATTCCAGCCAGGAACCCAAGATTTGGTGCCCACCAAGATCACGTCCACCATGCCTGGGAAAAACCAAATTTGTACCAAATTTATACCAAAATTCCAGAAAAAATCCCAAAATTCCAGAAAAAATCCCCAAATTCCAGAAAGAATCCCAAAATTTCAGGAAAAAACCCCAAAATTTCCACAAAATTCCTTAAAATTCCCCCAAAATTCCAGCCAGGAACCCAAGATTTGGTGCCCACCAAGATCACGTCCACCATGCCTGGGAAAAACCAAATTTACACCAAATTATCCCAAATTTGTCCCAAAATTCCAGGAAAAGCCCAAAATTCCAGGAAAAAATGCCAAAATTCCAGAAAAAATCCCCAAATTTCCATGAAATTCCTCAAAATTTCCACAATATTTCTCAAAATTCCAGCCAGGAACCCAAAATGGTCCCAAAATTTGGTGCCCAGCAAGATCACGTCCACCATGCCTGGGAAAACCCAAATTTGTACCAAAGTATCCCAAATTTGTCCCAAAATTCCAGGAAAAGCCCAAAATTCCAGGAAAAAAATCCCAAAATTCCAGAAAAAAACCCCAAAATTTCCATGAAATTCCTCAAAATGTCCACAAAATTTCTCAAAATTCCAGCCAGGAACCCAAAATTTGGTGCCCACCAGGATCACGTCCACCAGGCCTGGGAAATCCCAAATCGGCACAAAATTATCCCAAAATTCCAGAAAAATCCAAAAATTCCAGAAAAAAACTCCAAAATTCCAGGAAAAAACCCCAAAATTTCCACAAAATTTCTCAAAATTCCCCCAAAATTCCAGCCAGGAACCCAAAATTTGGTGCCCGCCAAGATCACGTCCACCATGCCTGGGAAAACCCAAATTTGTACCAAAGTATCCCAAATTTGTCCCAAAATTCCAGGAAAAAATGCCAAAATTCCAGAAAAAATCCCAAAATTTCCATGAAATTCTTCAAAATTTCCACAATATTTCTCAAAATTCCAGCCAGGAACCCAAAATGAGCCCAAAATTTGGTGCCCACCAAGATCACGTCCACCATGCCTGGGAAAAACCAAATTTACACCAAATTATCTCAAATTTGTCCCAAAATTCCAGGAAAAGCCCAAAATTCCAGAAAAAATCCCAAAGTTTCCATGAAATTCCTCAAAATTTCCACAAAATTCCCCCAAAATTCCAGCCAGGAACCCAAAATGACCCCAAAATTTGGTGCCCACCAGGATCACGTCCACTATGCCTGGAATGGAGGGAAAACCCAAATTTATCCCAAAATTTCCCAAATTTATCCCAAAATTTCCTGGAATTCCAGAAGAAAAACAAAAATTCCAGAAAAAAACCCCCAAATTTCCATGGAATTCCCATAAAATTCCAGCCAGAACCTTCTCCAGAAGCTCCAAATCCACTCCAAAATCCCCAAAATTTTGAGGAGACCCCAAAATTCTTCTCCAGGACCCCAAAATCACCTCAAGCCCCACCCAGAACACCCCAAAACCTCCAGAACCTTCTCCAGAACTTCAAGAACCTTCTCCAGAAGCTCCAAAGCAACTCAAAAATGGCCAAAATTTTGAGGAGACCCCAAAATTGTTCTCCGGATCTCCAAAACCACCTCAAGTTCCACCAAGGACACCCCAAAACCTCCAGAACCTTCTCCAGAACCTCCAGAACCTTCTCCAGAACCTCCTCCAGAACCTTCTCCAGAACCTCCCAACCAACTCAAAAATGCCCAAAATTTCAAGGAGACCCCAAAATTGTTCTCCGGATCTCCAAAATCACCTCAAGCCCAACCCAGGACACCCCAAGATCTCCAGAACCTTCTCCCACCGGCCCCAAATGTCCCCGAATGTTCTCCCTGAGGTGTCACCACCTCCCAAAATTCTGAGGAGACCCCAAAATTCTTCTCCAGGACCCCAAAATCACCTCAAGCCCCACCCAGAACACCCCAAAACCTCCAGAACCTTCTCAAGAACTTCAAGAACCTTCTCCAGAAGCTCCAAACCAACTCAAAAATCGCCCAAAATTTTCAGGAGACCCCAAAACCACCTGGAGCCAGAGCGAGGAGAAACCCGAACATCTCCAGAACGTCCGGATCCCCTCGGAGCCCCTCAAAAGCTCCTCCAGAACCTTCCAGAACTGGGGGAGACGCCAAAATCACCCGGGTGGGACCCGGGTCTAAGCCCCGCCCCCTTTGGGCACTGACCACGCCCCCTTTCAGTGACTGACCAATCAGCATGCGGTATTTGTGCGGGTGCCGCGCGTCCTCGATGACCGGCACCACGTTCGTTCCCACGGGTGCGACCCCAGCATGAAGCCCCGCCCCCTTTGGACACTGACCACGCCCCCTTTCCCAGACTGACCAATCAGCATGCGGTACTTGTGCGGGTGCCGCGCGTCCTCGATGACCGGCACCACGTTCGTTCCCACGGGTGTGACCCAGGATGAAGCCCCGCCCCCTTTGGACACTGACCACGCCCCCAGGTGTAAGCCCCGCCCCCGGGTGTGTCACTGACCAATCAGCATGCGGTACTTGTGCGGGTGCCGCGCGTCCTCGATGACCGGCACCACGTTCGTTCTCTTCTTGGCCACGTTGAGCAGGTCGCGGCCCGAGCGGTGCGAGAACTCCACGGCGTAGACCACGCCCTCCTGGCATGGGGGGGGCAAAGGTCACCGGGGGTCACCAGGGGTCAGCAAAGGTCACCAAAGGTCAGCGATGGCCACCCGAGGTCAGCGATGGCCACCAAAGGTCATCAGTGGTCACCACAGGTCAGCAATGGTCACCAAAGGTCAGCAATGGTCATCAAAGGTCAGCGATGGTCATCAAAGGTCAGCGATGGCCACCAAAGGTCAGCGATGGTCATCAAAGGTCAGCAATGGTCATCAAAGGTCAGCGATGATCACCAAAGGTCAGCAACGGTCACCACAGGTCACCAAAGGTCATCAGTGGTCACCACAGGTCAGCAATGGCCACCAAAGGTCACCAAAGGTCAGCAATGGCCACCACTGGTCAGCGATGGCCACCAAAGGTCAGCGATGGTCACCAAAGGTCAGCGATGGCCACCAAAGGTCATCAGTGGTCACCAAAGGTCATCAGAGGTCACCAAAGGTCAGCGATGGCCACCAAAGGTCAGCGATGGCCACCAAAGGTCAGCGATGGTCATCAAAGGTCAGCAATGGTCATCAAAGGTCATCAATGTTCATCGATGGCCACCAAAGGCCAGCAATTGTCACCAAAGGTCACCAAAGGTCAGCGATGGCCACCAAAGGTCATCAGTGGTCATCAAAGGTCATCAGTGGTCACCACAGGTCAGCCAAGGTCATCAATGTTCATCAATGGTCACCAATGGTCAGCAATGGCCACCAAAGGTCATCAGTGGTCACCAAAGGTCAGCAATGGTCACCAAAGGTCAGCGATGGCCACCAAAGGTCAGCGATGGCCACCAAAGGTCATCAATGGTCACCAAAGGTCATCAATGGCCACCAAAGATCATCAAAGGTCAGCAATGGCCACCAAAGGTCATCAGAGGTCACCAAAGGTCATCAATGGTCACTCAAGGTCATCAGAGGTCACCAAAGGTCAGCGATGGCCACCAAAGGTCACCCCCAGGTCACCAATGGTCATTGATGTCCACCAAAGGTCACCGGTGTCATCAATGGCCACCAAAGGTCATCAGAGGTCACCAAAGGTCATCAATGGCCACCAAAGGTCAGCAGAGGTCACCAAAGGTCAGCGATGGCCACCAAAGGTCAGCAAAGGTCAGCAATGACCACCAAAGGTCATCAACGTTCATAAAAGGTCACCATGTGTCATCAAAGGTCATCAATGGCCATCAATGGCCACTAGTGGTCAGCAAAGGTCAGCAATGTCCACCCAAGGTCACCAAAGGTCATCAAAAGTCATCAATGGTCACCACTGGTCAGCAAATATCATCAATGGCCACCAAAGGTCACCGGTGTCATCAATGGCCACCAAAGGTCATCAATGGCCACCAAAGGTCAGCGATGGTCACCACAGGTCACCAAAGGTCATCAATGGTCACCAGAGGTCACCAGAGGTCACCAAAGGTCAGCGGTGTCCCCCCGGCGCCCCCTGCGGGTGCCAGCTGCAGCTGCTCCCAGCGCCCCAGGGACACCAAACCGGTGCCAGCCCAGGCCTGGGTGCCACCTCAGCTGTGCCCAGGTGTGCCTGTACCTGTGCCCAGCTGTGTGTGTGCCCATCCCCAAGTGTGTGTGTGCCATCCCCAGGTGTGCCCAGGTGTGCCATGCCCAGGTGTGTGTGTGCCATCCCCAGGTGTGCCCAGGTGTGCCCAGGTGTGTCTGTGCCATCCCCAGGTGTGCCATGCCCAGGTGTGCCTGTACCTGTGCCCAGGTGTGTGTGTGCCCATCCCCAAGTGTGCCCAGGTGTGTCTGTACCATACCCAGGTGTGCCCAGGTGTGTGCCCTGGTGTGTCTGTACCACACCCAGCTGTGCCCAGGTGTGCCTGTACCATACCCAGGTGTGTCTGTACCGGTACCCAGGTGTGCCCAGGTGTGTGTGTGGCCATCCCCAGGTGTGTGTGTGCCCATCCCCAAGTGTGCCCAGGTGTGTCTGCACCATCCCCAGGTGTACCCAGGTGTGCTGGTACCTGTGCCCAGGTGTGTGTGTGCCATCCCCAGGTGTCTGTACCATACCCAGGTGTGTGTGTGCCATCCCCAGGTGTGTCTGTACCCATCCCCAGGTATGCCCAGGTGTGCCCGGGTGTGCCCAGGTGTGCCATACCTGCCCCACGATGTCGCTGACGTGGCTGACGGTGGTGCCCGAGGCCGCGCCCAGGTACAGCACCTTGGCACCTGTGCCCAGGTGTGTGTGTGCCATCCCCAGGTGTGCCTGTACCATCCCCAGGTGTGCCCAGGTGTGCCCAGGTGTGTGTGTGCCATCCCCAGGTGTGTCTGCACCCATCCCCAGGTGTGCCCAGGTGTGCCCAGGTGTGCCCAGTGTGTGTGCCCAGGTGTGTGTGTGCCATCCCCAGGTGTGCCCAGGTGTGCCCGGGTGTGCCCAGGTGTGCCATACCTGCCCCACGATATCCGATACGTGGCTGACGGTGGTGCCCGAGGCCGCGCCCAGGTACAGCACCTTGGCCCCTGTGCCCAGGTGTGTGTGTGCCATCCCCAGGTGTGCCCGGGTGTGCCCGGGTGTGCCCAGTGTGTGTGCCCAGGTGTGCCATACCTGCCCCACGATATCCGATACGTGGCTGACGGTGGTGCCCGAGGCCGCGCCCAGGTACAGCACCTTGGCACCTGTGCCCAGGTGTGTGTGTGCCATCCCCAGGTGTGCCCAGGTGTGTGTGTGCCATCCCCAGGTGTGTGTGTGCCATCCCCAGGTGTGCCCGGGTGTGCCATACCTGCCCCACGATGTCGGACACGTGGCTGACGGTGGTGCCCGAGGCCGCGCCCAGGTACAGCACCTTGGCACCCGGCCGGATGTGGATGCGGTCGATGCCGCCCAAGATGGCGGCGGCGAGCTTGGAGCGGAACGGGTTCCAGGCGCGGTACTCCACCGAGGCCTCGCCCTCCTGAAACCAGTATAAACCAGTAAGGACTAGTACAGACCAGTATGGACCAGTATAACCCAGTACAGACTGGTATAAATCCCTATATATCCCTATAAACCAGTATGGACCAGTACAACCCAGTTTGGAGCGGAACGGGTTCCAGGCGCGGTACTCCACCGAGGCCTCGCCCTCCTGAAACCAGTACGGACCAGTATAAACCAGTATGAACCAGTATAAACCAGTAAGGACCAGTATAACCCAGTACAGACTGGTACAAATCCCTATATATCCCTATAAACCAGTATGGACCAGTATAACCCAGTTTGGGGCGGAACGGGTTCCAGGCGCGGTACTTGACCAAGGCCTCGCCCTCCTGAAACCAGTACAGACCAGTATGGACCAGTATGAACCAGTATAAACCAGTATGAACCAGTACAAACCAGTAAGGACCAATATAACCCAGTACAGACTGGTACAAGTCCCTATATATCCCTATAAACCAGTACAGACCAGTATAAACCAGTATGAACCAGTATAAACCAGTAAGGACCAGTATGAACCGCTCTGGAATGGCACAAACCAGTAAAAACCAGTACAGACCAGTATAGACTGGTATATATCCCTATAAACCAGTATGGACCAGTATAACCCAGTTTGGAATGGCACAAACCAGTATAAACCAGTAAGGACCAGTATGAACCGCTCTGGAATGGCACAAACCAGTACAAACCAGTATGGACCAGTATGAACTGCTTTGGAATGGCACAAACCAGTATAAACCAGTCTGGACCAGTATGAGCCGCTGTGGAATGGCACAAACCAGTGCAGACCAGTATAAACCAGTTTGGAATGGCACAAACCAGTATAAACCAGTACAAACCAGTATAAACCAGTTTGGAATGGCACAAACCAGTATAAACCAGTACAAACCAGTATAAACCAGTTTGGAATGGCACAAACCAGTATGAACCAGTAAGGACCAGTATAAACCAGTTTGGAATGGCACAAACCAGTACAAACCAGTATAGACCGGTACATATCCCTATAAACCAGTATGGACCAGTATAACCCAGTCTGGAGCGGAACGGGTTCCAGGCGCGGTACTCGACCGAGGCCTCGCCCTCCTGCAAACCAGTATGGACCAGTACAAACCAGTTTGGAATGGCACAAACCAGTATAGACCAGTACAAACCAGTATGGACCAGTATGAACCAGTATAGACCGGTATAGGCTAACATAGACCAGCATGAACTAGTGTATACCAGTATGGACCAGTGCAGACCAGTATGAACCAGTATGGACCAGTGCAGACCAGTATGAACCAGTATGGACCAGTATGGACCAGTGCAGACCAGTATGGACCAGTATGGACCAATATAAACCAGTATGGACCAGTATAAACCAGTATAGACTAATACAGACCAGTATGAACCAGTATGAACCACTATAGACCAGTATGGCTCAGTATGAACCAGTATGAACCAATGTGGTCCAGTATGGACCAGTACAGACCAGTATAAACCAGTATGGACCAGAATGGTCTAGTATAAACCACTATGGACCTGTATGGACCAGTATGAACCAGTATGGACCAGTATGGACCGGTATGGACTAACATAGACCAGTATGAACTGGTATAAACCAGTATGGACCAGTATAAACCAGTATGGACCAGTACAGACCAATATGGACCAGTATGAACCAGTATAGACCGGTATAGACTAATATAGACCAGTATGAACTGGTATGAACCACTATGGACCAGTACAGACCAGTATGGACCAGTATGGTCCAGTATAAACCAGTATGGACTGGTATGGACCAGTCCCTCCCAGTCCCTCCCAGTTTGATCCCAGTCCCCCCCAGTCCCCCCCAGTCCCTCCCAGTCCCATCCCAGTCCCATCCCAGTCCCTCCCAGTATAAACCAGTATATCCCAGTCTCCCCAGTGTGCGGTACCTCGACGCTGATCCGTTTCTCGCCGTACACCGACTCCCCCGGCACCAGGTTCCGCGTCACCAGCGCGTCCTCGCGGCCCCGGCAGATGAACACACCTGCGACGGGAGATACTCCCGGGTTACTCCTGGGTTACACCTGGGTTACACCTGGGATACTCCTGGGTTACTCATGGGATACTCATGGGTTACACCTGGGTTACTCCTGGGTTACACCTGGGATACTCCTGGGATACTCCTGGGATACTCCTGGGTTACTCCTGGGATACTCATGGGTTACACCTGGGTTACACCTGGGATACTCATGGGTTACTCCTGGGTTACACCTGGGTTACACCTGAGATACACCTGGGTTACACCTGAGATACACCTGGGTTACACCCGGGTAACTACACCTGGGTTACACCTGGTACAGGTAACTACGCCTGGGTTACACCTGGGTTACTCCTGGTACAGGTGAGATACTCCTGGGATACACCGGGGTTACACCTGGAGCCAGTGCGGCTCCACCCTCCCAGTATAACCCAGTCCCTCCCAGTACAAACCAGTATAAACCAGTATATCCCAGTACATCCCAGTTACCCTCATGCCGGTGCGGCTCCACCCTCCCAGTATAACCCAGTCCCTCCCAGTATATCCCAGTATAACCCAGTCCCTCCCAGTCCCTCCCAGTACATCCCAGTATATCCCAGTTACCCTCATGCCGGTGCAGCTCCACCGTCCCAGTATAACCCAGTATAACCCAGTTACCCTCCCAGTATATCCCAGTATACCCCAGTATCCCCAGTTACCCACATGCCGGTGCGGCTCCACCCTCCCAGTCCCTCCCAGTATATCCCAGTACATCCCAGTATCCCCAGTTACCCTCATGCCGGTGCGGCTCCACCGTCCCAGTCCCTCCCAGTATATCCCAGTATATCCCAGTATCCCCAGTTACCCTCATGCCAGTGCGGCTCCACCCTCCCAGTCCCTCCCAGTATAACCCAGTTACCCTCCCAGTCCCTCCCAGTATATCCCAGTATATCCCAGTATCCCCAGTTACCCTCATGCCGGTGCGGCTCCACCCTCCCAGTATAACCCAGTCCCTCCCAGTATATCCCAGTATCCCCAGTTACCCTCATGCCGGTGCGGCTCCACCGTCCCAGTCCCTCCCAGTCCCTCCCAGTCCCTCCCAGTATATCCCAGTACATCCCAGTATCCCCAGTTACCCTCATGCCGGTGCGGCTCCACCCTCCCAGTATAACCCAGTATATCCCAGTATATCCCAGTATATCCCAGTATCCCCAGTTACCCTCATGCTGGTGCGGCTCCACCCTCCCAGTACAAACCAGTATAACCCAGTCCCTCCCAGTCCCTCCCACTATATCCCAGTATGTTACCCTCATGCCGGTGCGGCTCCACCGTCACTTTTTTGCCGCCTTTGAAGCCGCCGCGGGCCCCGCCCCTGGCCCCGCCCCCTCGGCCTCGGCCCCGCCCCCGGGGGCCTCCTCGGGCTCCGCCCCCTCCGCGGGCCACGCCCCCTCCTCTGGCTCCGCCCCCTCCGCGGGGCGCGAACCCGGAACCTGCGGGGGGAAACTGGGTTATACTGGGATATACTGGGATAGACTGGGAGGGGAACTGGGTTATACTGGGATATACTGGGAGGGGAACTGGGTTATACTGGGATAGACTGGGAGGGGAACTGGGTTATACTGGGATAGACTGGGAGGGGACCTGGGTTATACTGGGATAGACTGGGAGGGGAACTGGGAGGGACTGGGAGGGGAACTGGGTTATACTGGGATATACTGGGAGGGGAACTGGGTTATACTGGGAGGGACTGGGAGGGGAACTGGGTTATACTGGGATATACTGGGAGGGGAACTGGGTTATACTGGGAGGGACTGGGAGGGGAACTGGGAGGGACTGGGAGGGGAACTGGGGATACTGGGACATACTGGGACATACTGGGAGGGGAACTGGGGATACTGGGATATACTGGGAGGGGAACTGGGGATACTGGGACATACTGGGACATACTGGGAGGGGAACTGGGGATACTGGGACATACTGGGAGGGGAACTGGGGATACTGGGATATACTGGGAGGGACTGGGAGGGGAACTGGGGGTACTGGAAAAGTAACTGGGGCATACTGGTTTATACTGGGAGGAACGGGAAGAGGAATTGGGTTATACTGGGATATACTGGTTTGTACTGGGAGGAAACTGGGGATACTGGGGTATATTGGGAGGGGAACTGGGATGTACTGGGAGGGACTGGGATATACTGGGAAGGGAACTGGGTTATACTGGTTTATACTGGGAGGGACCGGGAAGGGAATTGGGTTATACTGGTTTATACTGGGAGGGGAACTGGGGATACTGGGCTATACTGGGAGTGTTACTGGTCCATACTGGTTTGTACTGGGACTCACCTCTGCCTCGGAATCCACCGCGTCCACCCCGGGGGCTGAAACCTGTGGGGAAACTGGTCAGACTGGGATATACTGGGAGGGACTGGGATTGAACTGGGAGGGACTGGGATAGACTGGGATTGAACTGGGACAAACTGGGATGGACTGGGAGGGACTGGGATGGACTGGGATTGAACTGGGAGGGACTGGGATGGACTGGGATATACTGGGATTGAACTGGGATAGACTGGGAGGGACTGGGATGGACTGGGATTGAACTGGGAGGGACTGGGTTATACTGGGAGGGACTGGGTTATACTGGGATGGACTGGGTTATACTGGGATGTACTGGTTTATACTGGGATGGACTGGGTTATACTGGGATGGACTGGGTTATACTGGGATGGACTGGGTTATACTGGGATGGACTGGTTTATACTGGGATGGACTGGGAGGGAACTGGGATGGACTGGGTTATACTGGGATGGACTGGGTTATACTGGGATGGACTGGGTTATACTGGGGGCAGCTCTGGGGCCTCCCAGTGCTCCCAGTTTGGCTCCAACGCCTCCCCCAGTCTGCTCCCAGTATAACCCAGTATAAACCAGTTACCCCCAAAACGCTCCCAGTTCCCTCCCAGTCCATCCCAGTTCCCCCCAGTTCCCTCCCAGTGTCCCCAGTTCACCTCTGGCTCCATCCCAGTATGGCCCAGTCCCCTCCCAGTTCATCCCAGTCCCCTCCCAGTTCATCCCAGTTCCCTCCCAGTTCATCCCAGTTCCCTCCCAGTTTGTCCCAGTTCCCTCCCAGTTTGTCCCAGTTCCCCCAAATCTTCTCCCAGTCTCTCCCAGTTTGTCCCAGTTTAACCCAGTTCCCCCAAATCCCTTCCCAGTCCATCCCAGTCCCTCCCAGTTCATCCCAGTCCATCCCAGTTACCCCCAAATCCTCTCCCAGTTCCTCCCAGTGTGCCCAGTTCAGCCCTGCCTCCATCCCAGTTCGCTCCCAGTTCATCCCAGTTACCCTCTGATCCTCTCCCAGTCCATCCCAGTCCCTCCCAGTTTGGCCCAATCCCATCCCAGTCCTCTCCCAGTTCATCCCAGTAACCCCAGTTCCCTCTCCCAGTCCCTCCCAGTTCAAACCAGTTCATCCCTCTCTCTCCCACATCCCCCCAGTCTGCGCCAGTCCCTCCCAGTCCCCTCCCAGTATATCCCAGTTCCCCCACAGTCCCTCCCAGTTTGTCCCAGTCCCTCCCAGTTCCCGCCAAATCCTCTCCCAGTTTGTCCCAGTTTATCCCAGTTTCCCCCCAGTCCATCCCAGTTCATCCCAGTCCCTCCCAGTTCATCCCAGTTACCCCCAAATCCTCTCCCAGTTCCCCCCAGTCCCTCCCAGTCCATCCCAGTTCATCCCAGTTACCCCCAAATCCCTTCCCAGTCCCTCCCAGTTTATCCCAGTCCCTCCCAGTTTATCCCAGTCTGTCCCAGTTCCCGCCAAATCCTCTCCCAGTCTATCCGAGTTAGTTCCAGTCCCGCTCAGTCCCTCCCAGTTTATCCCAGTTACCCCAAAATCCCTTCCCAGTCCCTCCCAGTTTGTCCCAGTTTGTCCCAGTTCCCACCCGGCCTCATCGCGCCGCTCTCTCCACGCGTGGCCCGCGCGTCTCTGCCGGAACCGGAAATGACGTCATAACCATCGGCCCTCATCCCAGCCCCGCGCATGCGCGTGCCTGCTCCCGACGCTCAAACCCCGCCCACCTTTTGGCGGAAGTGCCCTCAGAGCGCCTCAAGGAGGCTCCTGAGGGGATTTTGAGGTTAAAAAATGGCGATTTTGGGACAAAAATGGGGATTTTAGGTCAAAAATGGAAATTTTGGGGTAAAAAATTGGGATTTTGGGCCTCTAACGGGTTTTTTCGGCGTCTCGCGGCGTTTTGGCGCCGTTTCGGGGCAGTTCCGGCGGACTCGCGGGTGGGCGCCGCCGCCATTTTTCCTCCCGGAGGGGACGCTCCGGCCGGAAGCCTGCTCTCGATGGTCTTTATTGACGTCATTTCCGGCGACTCTCCGTCGCTTCCGCCGCGTCTCGTTGGTTCCGGCGAGCGGAGAGCGGGGGTGAAAGTGACTTTGAGAGCCGGGACGTACTGGGAGAACTGGGAGGGACTGGGATGAACTGGGAGGGACTGGGAGGGACTGGGGGCTACTGGGAGCGCTGGGGGGGGTACTGGGATAAACTGGGATAAACTGGGAGGGACTGGGGAGGGTGCGAGGTCGTGAGGGGAGCGCTGAGGGCGGTGAGGGCCGGACTGGGATGAACTGGGATGAACTGGGAGGGACTGGGAGGGGTCTGGGGGGAACTGGGAGCACTGGGGGGGGTGACTGGGATGAACTGGGATAAACTGGGAGGGGTCTGGGGTGAACTGGGAGGGGTCTGGGGGTTACTGGGATGACACTGGGATGAACTGGGAGAGAACTGGGATGGACTGGGAGGGTTCTGAAGGGAACTGGGAGGGGTCTGGGGGTTACTGGTTTGAACTGGGATGAACTGGTTTGAACTGGGAGGGGTCTGGGGGGTTACTGGTTTGAACTGGGAGGGGTCTGGGGGGTTACTGGTTTGAACTGGGATGAACTGGGAGGGATCTCGGGGGTTACTGGTTTGAACTGGTTTGAACTGGGAGGGGTCTGGGGGGTTACTGGTTTGAACTGGGATGAACTGGTTGGAACTGGGAGGGACCTCAGGGGTTACTGGTTTGAACTGGTTTGAACTGGTTTGAACTGGGAGCCCTGGTTGTTGCTGCTGCTGTTTCTCTTTTATTGCGTTATTTATTATTATTGGATATGGTTAATTAACAATTAACGAGCTAATTACCTGCTGGGGTTGGTAGTTAATTCATTAGGTGCTGGCCGGTTGTTTAGCTAATTAATTAGCTGCTAATTTGCATAATCAGTGATTTTTATAATTTCTTTTCTTGCTGATTTCACTTCCCAAATTTACCACAGTGGGTTGGGATTGATGAATAATTAACGAGCCAATTAATAACTAGATTGGCAACTAATTAACTAGGTCCTAATTAGTTATTTAGTTAGCTAATGAGTTGCTAATTAGCATAATTAGTGAGTTTTTAATATTTTCTCCTGCTGATTTCAGTTCCCAAATTTATCACAGTGGGTTGGGATTGATTAATAATTAATGAGCTAATTAATAGTTAGATTGGCAACTATTTAACTAAGCTCTAATTAGTTGTTCAGCTAATTAGTGAGCTGCTAATTAGCATAATTTGTGACTTTTTAATTTCTTTTTTTGCTGATCTCGCTTCTTATATTTATTGTAGTGGGTTGGGATTTATTAGTAATTAATAAACTAATATGTATTAATAAGCTGTTAATAATAAAGAGATTGACAATGAACTAAGTTCTAATTAGTTATTTAGCTAATTAATTAGCTGCTAATTAACTTAATTAAAGTAATTTTTCTCTTTTAAACTCATTAAAAAATGAAAAAGTTGAATTTTCTTGAGTTGGGATTGATTAATAATTAATGAGCTGACTAATAAGTATTAATAAGCTACTAATAATGAAGAAATTGGCAGTTAGCTAATTAGGTTCTAATTAGATATTTAGCTAACTGATTAGCTGCTAATTAATTCAATTAACAACACTTTTGTGGTTTAAACCCTCATAAAAAGATTGAAAAACTCAAATTTTTTTGTGTTTTTTAAGCAATTAACGCTCTTTATACCCAATTAATTCCCTCAGGCTGCTAATTAACATTCGCTAGGAGGTGATTAACGAGCGCGGGTGTTAATTAATTAATTAATTGTGCTAATTAGCCATGGCAGAGGACATGAAGCTGAAGCTTTGCCGCTACAAGACGGCGCCGTTCGACAGCCGCTTCCCCAACCAGAACCAGACCCGCAACTGCTGGCAGAACTACCTGGGTATGGAGCCCCAAAATCCACCAAATTCACCCCAAAACCCACACGGGGAACCCCAAAATACCAAAAATGCAAAAATTCCCACAAAAATCCCACAAAAAATGCCCCAAAAAACCCAAAAATTACCCCAAAAAACCCCAAAATTGCCTCAAAAATGCCCCCAAAACGCCCAAATTTGGGGGTTTTATCCTCAAAATCTTCCACAAAAACTCCCCAAATCAACCAAATTCACCCCAAAATCCACACGGGGAACCCCAAAATCCCGAAAATACAAAAATTCCCACAAAAATCTCACAAAAATTCCCACAAAAATGCCCCCAAAAATGCCCAAATTTGGGGTTTTTGTCGCCGCTTCCCCAACCAGAACCAGACCAGGAACTGCTGGCAGAACTACCTGGGTATGGAGCCCCAAAATCCACCAAATTCACCCCAAAATTCCCCAAATTCACCCCAAAATTCCCCAAATTCACCCCAAAATCCACACGGGGAACCCCAAAATACCAAAAATGCAAAAATTCCCACAAAAATCCCACAAAAATTCCCATAAAAGTGCCCCAAAAATGCCCCAAAATTGCCTCAAAACGCCCAAAGTTGTGGTTTTTATCCTCAAAATCTTCCCCAAAAATGACCCAAGTCCACCAAATTCACCCCAAAATTCCCCAAATTCACCCCAAAATCCACACGGGGAACCCCGAAATCACAAAAATGCAAAAATTCCCACAAAAATCCCACAAAAAATGGCCCAAAAAACCCAAAAATTACCCCAAAAATGACCCAAAATTGCCTCAAAAATGCCCCCAAAACGCCCAAATTTGGGGGTTTTATCCTCAAAATCTTCCACAAAAACTCCCCAAGTCAACCAAATTCACCCCAAAATCCTCCTTGGGAACCCCAAAATCCTGAAAATACAAAAATTCCCACAAAAATCCCATAAAAATTCCCACAAACATGCCCCCAAAAATGCCCAAATTTGGGGTTTTTGTGGCCGCTTCCCCAACCAGAACCAGACCCGCAACTGCTGGCAGAACTACCTGGGTATGGAGCCCCAAAATGCCCCAAATTCACCCCAAAATTCCCCAAATTCACCCCAAAATCCACACGGGGAACCCCGAAATACCAAAAATGCAAAAATTCCCACAAAAATCCCACAAAAAATGGCCCAAAAAACCCAAAAATTACCCCAAAAATGACCCAAAGTTGCCTCAAAAATGCCCCCAAAACGCCCAAATTTGGGGTTTTATCCTCAAAATCTTCCCCAAAAACTCCCCAAATCCACCAAATTCACCCCAAAATCCTCCTTGGGAACCCCCAAATCCCAAAAATACAAAAAATCCCACAAAAATCTCACAAAAATTCCCACAAAAATGCCCCCAAAAATGCCCAAATTTGGGGTTTTTGTCGCCGCTTCCCCAACCAGAACCAGACCCGCAACTGCTGGCAGAACTACCTGGGTATGGAGCCCCAAAATCCACCAAATTCACCCCAAAATCCACACGGGGAACCCCAAAATACCAAAAATGCAAAAATTCCCACAAAAATCCCTCAAAAATGCCCCAAAAAAACCCAAAAATTACCCCAAAAATGGCCCAAAATTGCCTCAAAATGCCCAAACTTGGGGTTTTTATGCCCAGAATCTTCCCCCAAAACTCCCAAAATCCCCCAAAATTCACCCCAAAATTCCCCAAATTCACCCCAAAATCCACCTGGGGAACCCCAAAATCACAAAAATACAAAAAATTCCAACAAAATTCCCACAAAAAAAGCCCCCAAAATGCCCAAATTTGGGGTTTTTTCTCCCTGCTCCAGCCACTCAATGTCCCCAAATGTTCCCAATGTCCCCTCAGTGTCCCTGATGTCCCCAGTGTCCCCAATGTCCCCAATCCCCCAATGTCCCCTCAATGTCCCACAATGTCCCCTTAATGTCCCCTCGCTGTCACCAACGTCCCCTCAACGTTCCCAATGTCCCCAATGTCACCTCAGTGTCCCCAATGTCTTTAATGTCCCCTCGATGTCCTCAATGTCCCCTCGATGTCCCCAATGTCCCCATTGGTGTCCCCAATGTCCCCGTTGTTGTCCCCAGATTTCCAGCGGTGCCAGCGCGCCATGGACGCCCGCGGCGCCGATGCCACCATTGTCCCCTCAGTGTCCCCATTGTCCCCAACGTCCCTGATCCCTCAATGTCCCCATTGTCCCCAATGTCCCCAATGTTCCCATTGTCCCCTCAGTGTCCCCAATGTCCCCTCAGTGTCCCCAATGTCCCTGATCCCCCAATGTCCCCAATATCCCCATTGTTCCCAATGTCCCCATTGTCCCCGGTGTCCCCAATGTCCCTGATCCCCCATTGTCCCCTCATTGTCCCCAATGTCCCCAGTGTCCCCGTGTGTCCCCAGATTTCCAGCGGTGCCAGCGCGCCATGGACGCCCGCGGCGCCGATGCCACCATTGTCCCCTCAGTGTCCCCAGTGTCCCCAACGTCCCTGATCTCCTGATCCCCCAATGTCCCCGATGTCCCCTCAATGTCCCCAATGTCTTCAACGTCCCACAACGTCCCCTTAATGTCCCCTCACTGTCACCAATGTGTGCTCAACGTTCCCAATGTCCCCTCAGTGTCCCCTTAGTGTCCCCAATGTCTTTAATGTCCCCTCGATGTCCCCAATCCCCTCAGTGTCCCCAATGTCCCCAGTGTCCCCTCAGTGTCCCCAATGTCCCCATTGGTGTCCCCAATGTCTTCAATGTCCCCAATGTCTTCCATGTCCCCAATGTCCCCTCAGTGTCCCCAATGTCCCCAATCCCCCAATGTCCCCTCACTGTCACCAACGTGTGCTCAATGTTCCCAATGTTCCCTCAGTGTCCCCAATGTCTTTAATGTCCCCTCGATGTCCCCAATCCCGCAGTGTCCCCAATGTCTCCAATGTCTTCAATGTCGCCAATGTCCCCTCAGTGTCCCCCATGTCCCCTCAGTGTCCCCAATGTCCCCAGTCCCCCAATGTCCCCAATGTCTCAAATCCCCCGAATGTCCTCAATGTCCCCTCGGTGTCCCCGATGTCCCAAATCCCTCAATGTCCCCTCACTGTCACCAGTGTCCCCTCAATGTCCTCTCAGTGTTCCCTCAGTGTCCCCAATGTCTTTAATGTCCCCTTGATGTCCCCAATCCCGCAGTGTCCCCGATGTCCCCAATGTCCCCAATGTCTCAAATCCCCCAAATGTCCCCAATCCCCTCAGTGTCCCCAATGTCCCCAGTGTCCGCATTGTCCCCAATGTCCCCTCAGTGTCCCCAATGTCCCCAATGTCCCCTCAATGTCCCACAATGTCCCCTTAATGTCCCCTCAATGTCCCCGTGTGTCCCCCGATTTCCAGCGGTGCCAGCGCGCCATGGACGCCCGCGGCGCCGATGCCACCATTGTCCCCTCAGTGTCCCCGATGTCCCTGATCCCTCAGTGTCCCCAATGTCTCAAGTCCTCCAAATGTCCTCAGTGTCCCCAATGTCCCCAATGTCCTCTCAATGTCCCTGACATCCTTTTAATGTCCCCATTGTCCCCCATGTCCCCAATCCCCCAATGTCCCCAATGTCCCCAATGTCCTCAATGTCCCCAATGTCCCCTCAGTGTCCCCATTGACTTTAATGTCCTCGATGTCCCCAATCCCCTCAATGTCCCCAATGTCCCCAATGTCTTTAATGTCCCCAATGTCCCCTCAGTGTCCTCATTGTCCCCTCAGTGTCCCCCATGTCCCCACTGTCCCCAATGTCTCAAATATCTCAAATCCCCCAAATGTCCTCAATGTCCCCTCAGTGTCCCCAATGTCCCCAATGTCCCCTCAATGTCACCAATGTCCCCTCAGTGTCCCCAATGTCTTTAATGTCCCCAATGTCTTTAATGTCCCCTCAATGTCCCCAATCCCGCAGTGTCCCCGATGTCTCCAGTGTCCCCTCATTGTCCCCAATGTCCCCAATGTCCCCGTTGTTGTCCCCAGATTTCCAGCGGTGCCAGCGCGCCATGGACGCCCGCGGCGCCGATGCCACCATTGTCCCCTCAGTGTCCCCAGTGTCCCCAACGTCCCTGATCCCCCAATGTCCCCAGTGTCCCCAATGTCCCCTGATCTCCTGATCCCCCAATGTCCCCAATGTCTCCAATCCCCCAAATGCCCCCAATGTCACCTCAGTGTCCCCAATGTCCCCAATGTCCTCTCAGTGTCCCTGACATCCTTTTAATGTCTTCAATGTCCCCATTGTCCCCTCAATGTCCCCAATGTCCCCAATGTCTCAAATCCCCCAAATGTCCTCAATGTCCCCTCGGTGTCCCCAATGTCCCCAATCCCTCAATGTCCCCTCAGTGTCCCCCATGTCCCCAATCCCTCAATGTCCCCTCACTGTCACCAGTGTCCCCTCAACGTTCCCAATGTCCCCTCAATGTCCTCAATGTCCCCAATGTCCCCTCAGTGTCCCCGATGTCTTTAATGTCCCCTTGATGTCCCCAATCCCGCAGTGTCCCCGATGTCCCCAATGTCCCCATTGTCCCCAATGTCCCCAATCCCCTCAGTGTCCCCAGTGTCCCCAACGTCCCTGATCCCCCAATGTCCCCGTGTGTCCCCATTGTCCCCATTGTCCCCATTGTCCCCAATGTCCCCGTGTGTCCCCCGATTTCCAGCGGTGCCAGCGCGCCATGGACGCCCGTGGCGCCGATGCCACCATTGTCCCCTCAGTGTCCCCAATGTCCCCTCGATGTCCCCAATCCCCTCAGTGTCCCCGATGCCACCATTGTCCCCTCAGTGTCCCCAGTGTCCCCAACGTCCCTGATCCCCGATTGTCCCCAGTGTCTCCAATGTCCCTGATCTCCTGATCCCCCATTGTCCCCAATGTCCCGTCAGTGTCCCCAATGTCTTTAATGTCCCCTCGATGTCCCTGACATCCTTTTAATGTCCTCAATGTCCCCTCAGTGTCCCCAATGTCCCCAATCCCTCAATGTCCCCTCACTGTCACCAATGTCCCCTCAGCGTCCCCAATGTCCCCTCAGTGTCCCCAATGTCTTTAATGTCCCCTTGATGTCCCCAATCCCGCAGTGTCCCCGATGTCCCCAATGTCCCCAATGTCCCCATTGTCCCCAATGTCCCCAATCCCCTCAGTGTCCCCAGTGTCCCCAACGTCCCTGATCCCTCAATGTCCCCAATGTCCCCAATGTCCCCATTGTCCCCAATGTCCCCAATCCCCTCAGTGTCCCCAATGTCCCCAACGTCCCTGATCCCCCAATGTCCCCAATGTCCCCATTGTTGTCCCCAGATTTCCAGCGGTGCCAGCGCGCCATGGACACCCGCGGTGCCAATGCCACCATTGTCCCCTCAGTGTCCCCAGTGTCCCTGATCCCTCAGTGTCCCCAATGTCTCAAGTCCTCCAAATGTCCTCAGTGTCCCCAATGTCCCCAATCCCCCAATGTCTCCAATGTCCCCAATGTCCTCAATGTCCCCAATGTCCCCAATCCCCCAATGTCCCCTCAATGTCCCCAATGTCCCCAATGTCCTCAATGTCCCCAATGTCCCCTCAGTGTCCCCATTGACTTTAATGTCCTCGATGTCCCCAATCCCCTCAATGTCCCCAATGTCCCCAATGTCTTTAATGTCCCCAATGTCCCCTCAGTGTCCTCATTGTCCCCTCAGTGTCCCCCATGTCCCCACTGTCCCCAATGTCTCAAATGTCTCAAATCCCCCAAATGTCCTCAATGTCCCCTCAGTGTCCCCAATGTCCCCAATGTCCCCTCAACGTCATCAATGCCCCCTCAGTGTCCCCAATGTCCCCATTGTCCCCAATGTCCCCGTTGTTGTCCCCCGATTTCCAGCGGTGCCAGCGCACCATGGACGCCCGCGGCGCCGATGCCACCATTGTCCCCTCAGTGTCCCCAATGTCCCCAATGTCCTCAATGTCTTCAATGTCCCCATTGTCCCCTCAGTGTCCCCAATGTCCCTGATCCCTCGGTGTCCCCAGTGTCCCCAATGTCCCTCATCTCCTGATCCCCCAGTGTCCCCAGTGTCCCCAATGTCTCCAATCCCCCAAATGTCCTCACTGTCCCCTCAGTGTCCCCATTGTCCCCAACGTCCCTGATCCCCCAATGTCCCCGTGTGTCCCCAATGTCCCCTCATTGTCCCCAATGTCCCCAATGTCCCCGTTGTTGTCCCCAGATTTCCAGCGGTGCCAGCGCGCCATGGACGCCCGCGGCGCCGATGCCACCCCGTGCCAGTGGTACTTCCGCGTCTACAAGTCCCTGTGCCCGACCTCGTGGGTGAGTGATGGCACCGAGTGCCACCAAATGTCACCAAATGTCACCAATGTCCCCCTGTGCCCGACCTCGTGGGTGAGTGATGGCACCGAGTGCCACCAAATGTCACCAAATGTCACCAAATGTCACCAAATGTCACCAATGTCCCCCTGTGCCCGACCTCGGGGGTGAGGGATGGCACCTGTGCCACCAAATGTCACCAAATGTCACCAATGTCCCCCTGTGCCCCACCTCGGGGGTGAGGGATGGCACCTGTGCCACCAAATGTCCCCAAATGTCACCAAATGTCACCAGTGTCCCCCTGTGCCCCACCTCGGGGGTGAGGGATGGCACCGAGTGCCACCAAATGTCCCCAAATGTCACCAGTGTCCCCAACCCCCAGTGTCCCCAATTGTCCCCAAGGGCCCCCAATAGTCCCCGATGCCACCAATGTCCCCAAATGTCACCAAGGGCCACCTGTGCCCCAATGTCCCCACTGTCCCAAATCCTTCTGATGTCCCCAAATGTCCCCAGATGTCCCCAACCCCCCCAATGTCCCCAGATGTCCCCAAATGTCCAGAGTGTCCCCAACTCCCCAATGTCCCCAGCATTCCCAGCCACACAATGTCCCCAATCTCCTCAAATGTCCCCAGTGTCCCCAAATGTCCCCAACAATGTCCCCAAGCCCCAGATGTCCCCAACTCCCCCAATCTCCTCAATGTCCCCAATGTCCCCATTAATGTCCCCAAATGTCCCCAAACCCCCCAAATGTCCCCAAATGTCCCCAGTCCCCTCAGTGTCCCCAACATCCCCCATATCCCCCAATGTCCCCAATGTCCCCACTCTCTTCTCTGTCCCCAATGTCCCCAATTCCCCTCAATGTCCCCCAATGTCCCCAACCCCCCAAATGTCCCCAATCCCCCCAATGTCCCCAAATGTCCCCAATGTTTCCAATGTCCCCAAATGTCCCCCAATGTCCCCAACCCCCAAATGTCCCCAAATGTCCCCCAATGTCCTCAAATGTCCCCAACCCCCCCAATGTCCCCCAATGTCCCCAATGTCCCCAACCCCCAAAATGTCCCCCATCCCCCAATGTCCCCAAATGTCCCCAATCCCCCAAATGTCCCCAACCCCCCCAATGTCCCCAAATGTCCCCCAATGTCCCCAATGTCCCCAATGTCCCCAAATGTCCCCAACCCTCCAAATGTCCCCAACCCCCAAATGTCCCCAACCCCCCCAATCCCCCCAATGTCCCCAAATGTCCCCAATGTTTCCAATGTCCCCAAATGTCCCCCAATGTCCCCAACCCCCAAATGTCCCCAAATGTCCCCAATCCCCCAATGTCCTCAAATGTCCCCAACCCCCCAATGTCCCCAGATGTCCCCAATCCCCCAAATGTCCCCAAATGTCCCCAAATGTCCCCAATCCCCCCCAATGTCCCCAATGTCCCCCAATGTCCCCAATGTCCCCAAATGTCCCCAATCCCCCAAATGTCCCCAACCCCCCAAATGTCCCCCAATGTCCCCAAATGTCCCCAATCCCCCAAATGTCCCCAATCCCCCCAATGTCCCCAATCCCCCAAATGTCCCCAATGTCCCCAACCCCCCAATGTCCCCAAATGTCCCCAATCCCCCCAAATGTCCCCCAATGTCCCCAATGTCCCCAACCCCCCAAATGTCCCCAACCCCCCAATGTCCCCAAATGTCCCCAATCCCCCAAATGTCCCCAATGTCCCCTGTGTGTGCCCAGGTGACGGCGTGGGACGAGGCCCGTGAGGAGGGGACCTTCCCCGGCAAGATCTGAGCTGTCCCCGAGCCCCGGTGACACCGGGGGGACACGGCCGGGGGGAGGTGGCACCGCGGGGGGAGGGGGGGACACGGCTGCTCCCCGCGTTGTGACATGGTGACATTGTGACATTGTCCCCAGAGCGTGACAGTGCCACCGCCCCGGGGAGGGGACACCGACAATAAAGGGTTAAAAACTGGGATCGGGGCCCTTCATTGTGGGGACGTCTGGGGACGGTTTGGGGACAGTTTGGGGACATTTGGGGACAATCTGGGGACGTTTGGGGACAGTTTGGGGACATTTGGAAATGATTTGGGGACATCTGGGGACATTTGGGGGTGTTTGGGGACAATCTGGGGACATTTGGGACGGTTCGGGGACAATCTGGGGACTTTTGGGGTCATTTAAGGACAATTTGGGGACATTTTGGGGGTGTTTGGGGACAGTTCGGGGGACATTTAGGGACAATCTGGGGACGTTTGGGGACAGTTTGGGGACATTTGGAAATGATTTGGGGACATCTGGGGACATTTTGGGGGTGTTTGGGGACAATTTGGGAATGTTTGGGGACATCTGGGGACATTTTGGGGAGGGTTTGGGACTATTTGGGGGTGTTTGAGGACAATTTGGGGGTGGTTGGGGACAATTTGGGGGTGGTTGGGGACAGTTTGGGGACAGTTCAGGGGACATTTGGGGACAATTTGGGGACATTTGGGAGGGTTTGGGGACAATTTGGGAATGTTTGGGGACATTTGGGGACAATTTGGGGACATTTGGGAGGGTTTGGGGACAATTTGGGAATGTTTGGGGACATCTGGGGACATTTTGGGGAGGGTTTGGGACATTTTGGGGGTGGTTGGGGACAATTTGGGGGCATTTGGGGACAATTTGGGGGTGTTTGGGGACAATTTGGAGGAGCTTGGGGACATCTGGGGACATTTTGGGGAGGGTTTGGGACATTTTGGGGGTGGTTGGGGGCAATTTGGGGATCTTTTGGGGACAATTTGGGGGTGTTTGGGGACAATTTGGAGGAGCTTGGGGACAATTTGGGAATGTTTGGGGACATCTGGGGACATTTTGGGGAGGGTTTGGGACATTTTGGGGGTGTTTGAGGACAATTTGGGGGCATTTGGGGACAATTTGGGGGTGTTTGGGGACAATTTGGGGGCATTTGGGGACAATTTGGGGGTGTTTGGGGACAATTTGGGGATCATTTGGGGACATTTTGGGGGTGTTTGGGGACAATTTGGGGACAATGGAATTCGCCTCATTTGGGACCTTGTAGGGCTGTTTGGGACCCCCCCAGTGTCACCTGTGATCCCCCAAATGTCACCTGAGACCCCAAATGTCACCTGAGACCCCCCCCAGTGTCACCTGGGACCCCAAATGTCCCCTGAGACCCCCCCCCAGTGTCACCTGGGATCCCCCAAATGTCACCTGGGACCCCAAATGTCCCCTGAGACCCCCCCCAGTGTCACCTGGGACCCCCCAAAATGTCACCTGGGACCCCCCAAATGTCACCTGAGACCCCAAATGTCACCTGAGACCCCCCCCAGTGTCACCTGGGACCCCAAATGTCACCTGGGACCCCCCCAGTGTCACCTGGGACCCCCCAAAATGTCACCTGGGACCCCCCCAGTGTCACCTGAGACCCCAAATGTCACCTGGGACCCCAAAATGTCACCTGAGATCCCCCCAGTGTCACCTGAGAACCCCCAAATGTCACCTGAGACCCCCCCCAGTGTCACCTGGGACCCCCCCCAGTGTCACCTGAGAACCCCCAAATGTCACCTGGGACCCCTCCCAGTGTCACCTGGGACCCCAAATGTCACCTGGGACCCCTCCCAGTGTCACCTGAGAACCCCCCAGTGTCACCTGGGACCCCAAATGTCACCTGAGACCCCCCCAGTGCCCCCAGAGGAGCTCCCAGTGCTCCCAGGGCCCCCCAATCCCCTCCCAGTCCCTCCCAGTTTGTCCCAGTTTGTCCCAGTCCCTCCGAGTTGCCTTGCAGTGCATCCCAGTTCCCTCCCAGTCCCTCCCAGTCCATCCCAGTCCATCCCAGTCCCTCCCAGTTCACACCAGTGCCTTTATTGTCCCCAGTTCACGGCCCCAGGGGGACCCCCGGGAGCGGCCCCAGGGGGACCCCCGAGAGCGGCCCCAGTGCTCCCAGTGCTCCCAGTCCCTCCCAGTTTGTCCCAGTCCCTCCCAGTTCCCCCCAGTTCACACCAGTGCCCCCCAGTTCACACCAGTGCCTTTATTGTCCCCAGCTCACGGCCACAGGGGGACCCCCGGGAGCGGCCCCAGTGCCCCCAGTGGGGCTCCCAGTGCTCCCAGTGCTCCCAGTCCCTCCCAGTTTGTCCCAGTTTGTCCCAGTCCCTCCCAGTGCCCCCCAGTTCACACCAGTGACCGCCAGGTGACACCAGTGCCTTTATTGTCCCCAGTCCATCCCAGTCTCCCCCAGTCCCTCCCAGTTCACGGCCCCAGGGGGACCCCCGGGAGCAGCCCCAGTGCCCCCAGTGGGGCTCCCAGTGCTCCCAGTGCCCCCCAATCCCCTCCCAGTTTGTCCCAGTCCCTCCCAGTTTGTCCCAGTCCCTCCCAGTCCCCCCCAGTTCACACCAGTGCCCCCCAGTTCACACCAGTGCCCCCCAGTTCACACCAGTGTCTTTATTGTCCCCAGCTCACGGCCCCAGGGGGACCCCCGGGAGTGGCCCCAGTGCCCCCAGTGGGGCTCCCAGTGCTCCCAGTGCTCCCAGTGGCCCCCCAGCAGCTCCTCCCAGTGCTCCCAGTGGGGCTCCCAGTGCTCCCAGTGCCCCCCAATCCCCTCCCAGTTTGTCCCAGTCCCTCCCAGTTCCCCCCAGTTCACACCAGTTCCCCCCAGTTCACACCAGTGCCCCCCAGTTCACACCAGTGACCCCCAGTTCACACCAGTGCCTTTATTGTCCCCAGCTCACGGCCCCAGGGGGACCCCCGGGAGCGGCCCCAGTGCCCCCAGTGGGGCTCCCAGTGCTCCCAGTGCCCCCCAATCCCCTCCCAGTTTGTCCCAGTCCCTCCCAGTGCCCCCCAGTTCACACCAGTTCCCCCCAGTTCACACCAGTGACCGCCAGGTGACACCAGTGCCTTTATTGTCCCCAGTTCCCCCCAGTGCCCCCCAGTCCCTCCCAGTTCACGGCCCCAGGGGGACCCCCGGGAGCGGCCCCAGTGCCCCCAGTGGGGCTCCCAGTGCTCCCAGTGCTCCCAGTGGGGCTCCCAGTTTGTCCCAGTCCCTCCCAGTTCACACCAGTGCCCCCCAGTTCACACCAGTGCCCCCCAGTTCACACCAGTGCCTTTATTGTCCCCAGTTCACGGCCCCAGGGGGACCCCCAGTGGGGCTCCCAGTGCTCCCAGTGCCCCCCAATCCCCTCCCAGTTTGTCCCAGTTTGTCCCAGTCCCTCCCAGTGCCCCCCAGTTCACACCAGTGACCCCCAGTTCACACCAGTGACCACCAGTTCACACCAGTGCCTTTATTGTCCCCAGTGCCCCCCCAGTGCCCCCCAGTCCCTCCCAGTTCACGGCCCCAGAGGGACCCCCGGGAGCGGCCCCAGTGCTCCCAGTGGGGCTCCCAGTGCTCCCAGTGCTCCCAGTGGGGCTCCCAGTGCCCCTCCCAGTCCGCCCAGTCCCCCCAGTCCCCCCAATCCTCCCAGTCCCCCCAGAGCCCCCAGTGGGGCTCCCACAGCTCCCAGTGGGGCTCCCAGTGCTCCCAGTCCCCCCAGTGCTCCCAGTGGGGCTCCCAGTGCTCCCAGTGGTTCCAGCAGGCGACCTGGGGGGGGAGACGAGGTGGGATCACTCATTATGGTCATCGTGGTGGTCTTCATCACATCATCGTCATCGTCGTCATCGTCATCGTCATCGTCATCATCTTCATCCCGTTATTGTCATCGTCGTCATGTCATCATTGTCACCATCGCATCACCACCATCGTCATTCCACCACCACCATTGTCATCTTCATCACCCCATCATCATCATTATCATCATCATCATCATCATCATCATCATCATCATCATCATCATCATCATCATCTTCATCCCATTATCGTCATCATCATCATCATTGTCATGTCATCATTGTTACCATCACATCACCACCGTCGTCATCCCGCCACCACCATTGTCATCTTCATCACCCCATCATCATCATCATCATCATCATCATCATCATCATCATCTTCATCCCATTATCGTCATCATCATCATCATCATGTCATCATTGTCACCATCGCATCACCACCATCGTCATTCCACCACCACCATTGTCATCTTCATCACCCCATCATCATCATCATCATCATCATCATCATCATCATCATCATCATCTTCATCCCATTATCGTCATCATCATCATCATCGCCATGTCATCATTGTCACCATCGCATCACCACCGTCATTCCACCACCACCATTGTCATCTTCATCACCCCATCATCATCATCATCATCATCATCATCATCATCATCATCATCATCTTCATCCCATTATCGTCATCATCATCATCATCGCCATGTCATCATTGTCACCATCGCATCACCACCGTCATTCCACCACCACCATTGTCATCTTCATCACCCCATCATCATCTTAATCCCATCATCATCATCATCATCATCATCATCCCATTATCATCATCATCATCATCATCGCCATGTCATCATTGTCACCATCACATCACCACCATCGTCATCCCGCCACCACCATTGTCATCTTCATCACCCCATCATCATCATCATCATCATCATCATCATCATCATCATCTTCATCCCATTATCGTCATCATCATCATCATCATGTCATCATTGTCACCATCGCATCACCACCATCGTCATTCCACCACCACCATTGTCATCTTCATCACCCCATCCTCATCATCATCATCATCATCATCATTATCATCATCATCATCATCTTCATCCCATTATCGTCATCATCATCGCCATGTCATCATTGTCATCACCGCATCACCACCATCGTCATCCCGCCACCACCATTGTCATCTTCATCACCCCATCATCATCATCATCATCCCACCACCATCATCATCTTTATCCCACCACCCCATCATCTTCATCCCACATTCATCATCATCATCATCATCATCCCACCATCATCTCCCACCACCACCATCATTATCGTCATCTTCATCATCCCACAATTGTCATGCCACCAACACCACCATCATCGTCATCTTCATCCCACCACCCTATCATCGTCATCATCATCTTCACCATCCCACCATCACCATCATCATCCCACCTCCACCACCACCATCATCTTCATCCCACCCTCATCATCCCACCACCACCATCATTGTCACCATCATCATCCCATCATCTTCATCCCACCACCCCATCTTCATCATCATCCCACAACTGTCATCCCACCGCCATCACAATAATCATGATCATCACCTTCATCCCACCATCATCATCATCGTCATCTTCATCCCACCACCATCATCATCATCATCCCACCATCATCATCATCCCACCACCATCATCATCATCATCCCACCATCATCATCATCATCCCACCATCATCATCATCCCACCATCATCATCATCCCATCATCATCATCATCCCACCATCATCATCATCATCCCACCATCATCATCATCCCACCATCATCATCATCCCATCATCATCATCATCCCACCATCATCATCATCATCCCACCATCACCATCATCATCCCACCATCATCACCATCATCATCATCCCATCATCATCATCCCATCATCATCATCCCACCATCATCATCATCATCCCATCATCATCATCCCATCATCATCATCCCACCACGATCTTCGTCATCATCCCACCATCACCATCTTCATCCCACCCTCATCTTCATCCCACCCTCATCATCATCATCATCATCATCCCCATCCCGCCTTCATCATCGTCACCATCATCATCTTCATCCCACCCTCATCTTCATCCCACCCTCATCATCATCATCCCACCATGATCTTCACCATCATCCCACCGTGATCTTTGTCATCATCCCACCATCACCATCTTCATCCCACCCTCATCATCCCCATCCCACCTTCATCATCGTCACCATCATCCCACCATCACCATCTTCATCCCACCCTCATCTTCATCCCACCACCATCTTCATCATCATCATCATCCCACCATCCTCACCTTCATCCCTCCATCCTCATCCCCACCGTCCTCCCCCCCTCACCTTCATCGCCCCCTGCCCATCATCCCCATCCCACCTTCATCATCGTCACCATCATCCCACCGTCACCATCTTCATCCCCCCCTCATCATCATCATCATCCCACCACGATCTTCCTCATCATCCCATCACCATCTTCATCCCACCCTCATCATCATCATCATCATCCCACCGTCACCACCTTCATCCCACCCTCATCATCATCATCATCCCACCACGATCTTCCTCATCATCCCACCGTTACCATCTTCATCCCACCCTCATCTTCATCCCACCTTCATTATCATCCCCATCCCACCTTCATCATCGTCACCATCATCATCTTCATCCCACCCTCATCTTCATCCCACCCTCATCATCATCATCCCACCGCGATCTTCGTCATCATCCCACCATCACCATCTTCATCCCACCCTCATCATCATCATCATCCCACCATCACCATCTTCATCCCGCCTTCATCATCGTCACCATCATCCCACCATCACCATCTTCATCCCACCCTCATCATCATCATCATCCCACCACGATCTTCCTCATCATCCCACCATCACCAGCTTCATCCCACCCTCATCATCATCATCATCTCACCGCGATCGTCACCATCATCCCATCGTCACCACCTTCATCCCACCCTCATCTTCATCCCACCCTCGTCATCATCATCATCATCCCACCATCACCATCTTCATCCCACCCTCATCATCATCATCCCACCACGATCTTCATCATCATCCCACCATCACCATCTTCATCCCACCCTCATCATCATCCCACCCTCATCATCATCATCCCACCACGATCTTCCTCATCATCCCATCACCATCTTCATCCCACCCTCATCATCATCATCATCATCCCACCGTCACCACCTTCATCCCACCGTCATCTTCATCATCATCCCACCACGATCTTCCTCATCATCCCACCATTACCATCTTCATCCCACCATCACCGTCTTCATCCCACCCTCATCTTCATCCCACCATCACCATCTTCATCCCACCCTCATCATCATCATCATCCCACCACGATCTTCACCATCATCATCATCATCCCACCATTACCACCGTCACCATCTTCATCCCACCCTCATCTTCACCATCATCTTCATCCCACCCTTCTCACTTTCCTCCCCCCCGGCCTTCCTCCTCCTCCTCCTCCTCCTCCTCACCTGTGTTCAGGTCCCGGGGGGGCCGGGGGGCGGCGCCTGCGGGGGGGGACACAAAGGGGTCACCAAGGGGTCACCGAGGGGTCACCAAGGGGTCACCACGGGGTCACCACGGGGTCACCACGGGGTCACCAGGAGGTCATGGATGGACACTTGGAGGTCAGGGGTGGACACCACGATGGACACGAGAAGGTCATGGGTGGACACAGGGATGGACACAGGGATGGACACAGAGGTCACGGGTGGACACCATGATGAACACGAGAAGGTCATGGATGGACACAGGGATGGACACAGAGGTCACGGGTGGACACCACGATGGACACGAGAAGGTCATGGGTGGACACTGGGATGGACACGAGAAGGTCATGGATGGACACAGGGATGGACACAGAGGTCACGGGTGGACACCACGATGGACACGAGAAGGTCATGGATGGACACAGGGATGGACACAGAGGTCATGGGTGGACATGAGAAGGTCACAAATGGACACAAAGGTGAAGGTTGGACACTGGGATGGACACAGAGGTCATGGGTGGACATGGGGAGGTCATGGATGGACACGAGAAGGTCAAGGATGGACACAAAGGTCGTGGATGGGATGGACACTGGGATGGTCAAGGATGGACACAGAGGTCAAGGGTGGGCATGGGGAGGTCGTGAAGGTCACACAGAGGTCACGGGTGGACACAGGTCAGGGATGGACACGAGAAGGTCATGGATGGACACAAAGGTCAGGGATGGACATGAGAAGGTCAAGAGTGGACACAGAGATGGACACACAGAGGTCAAGGATGGACACAGGGATGGACACTTGGAGGTCATGGATGGACACTGGGATGGACACTTGGAGGTCATGGGTGGACACTGGGATGGAGAAGGTCACAGATGGACCCACAATGGCCATGGAGAAGGTCATGGACACATGGAGGGGTCATGGATGGACACTGGGATGGACACAGGGAGGTCATGGAGGGACACGAGAAGGTCACAAATGGACACAGAGGTCATGGATGGACGCAAGGATGGACACAGGGATGGACACAGAGGTCATGGGTGGACACAGAGGTCAAGGATGGACACTGGGATGGACACAGGTCATGGGTGGACACAGAGGTCAAGGATGGACACAGGGATGGACACAGAGGTCATGGGTGGACACAGAGGTCAAGGATGGACACTGGAATGGACACAGGTCATGGATGGACACAGAGGTCATGGGTGGACACAGAGGTCAAGGATGGACACAGGGATGGACACAGAGGTCATGGGTGGACAGACAGGTCATGGACACATGGAGGGGTCATGGATGGACACTGGGATGGACACAGGGAGGTCATGGGTGGACGTGAGAAGGTCACAAATGGACACAGAGGTCATGCATGGACGCAAGGATGGACACAGGGATGGACACGAGGAGGTCATGGGTGGACATGGGGAGGTCAAGGATGGACACTGGGATGGACACAGGTCATGGGTGGACACAGAGGTCATGGGTGGACACAGAGGTCAAGGATGGACACAGGGATGGACACAGAGGTCATGGGTGGACAGACAGGTCATGGACACATGGAGGGGTCATGGATGGACACTGGGATGGACACAGGGAGGTCATGGGTGGACGTGAGAAGGTCACAAATGGACACAGAGGTCATGGATGGATGCAAGGATGGACACAGGGATGGACACAGGTCATGGGTGGACACAGAGGTCAAGGATGGACACTGGAATGGACACAGGTCATGGATGGACACAGAGGTCATGGGTGGACACAGAGGTCATGGATGGACACAGGTCATGGGTGGACACAGAGGTCATGGATGGACACTGGAATGGACACAGGTCATGGATGGACACAGGTCATGGGTGGACACAGAGGTCATGGGTGGACACAGAGGTCAAGGATGGACACTGGAATGGACACAGAGGTCACGGATGGACACAGAGGTCATGGGTGGACACAGAGGTCATGGGTGGACACAGAGGTCAAGGATGGACACTGGAATGGACACAGAGGTCACGGATGGACACAGAGGTCATGGGTGGACACAGAGGTCACGGACGGACACGAGAAGGTCACGAAGATCCGTGAGGTCCCCGCCACCCCATCCCCCCCCGTGTCCCTGTCCCGTGTCCACTCACGGCAGCGACCCCAGGGACACGGCCCGGGCTCCTCGTGGTCACTGCGGTCACTCCTGGTGTCCCTGCGGTCACTCCTGGTGTCCTCGTGGTCACTCCCAGTGTCCCCATGGTCACTCCTGGTGTCCCCGTGGTCACTCCTGGTGTCCCTGAGGTCACTCCTGGTGTCCCTGTGGTCACTCTCAGCGTCCTTGTGGTCACCGTGGTCACTCCTGTTGTCCCTGCTGTCCCTGTGGTCACTCCCATGGTCACTCCTGCGGTCACTCCCATTGTCCCCGTGGTCACTCCTGGTCTCCCTGTGGTCACTCTTTGTCTCCCTGAGGTCACTCCTGGTGTCCCCATGGTCACTCTCAGCGTCCTTGCAGTCACTGTGGTCACTCCTGTTGTCCCTGCTGGTGTCCCTGCTGTCCCTGTGGTCACTCCCGTGGTCACTCCTGTGGTCACTCTTGCTGTCCCTGTGGTCACTCCCGTGGTCACTCTTGTGGTCAGTGCCGAGGTCGTTGCCGGTGTCCCTGTGGTCACTGTGGTCACTCCTGGTGTCCCTGTGGTCACTCCAAATGTCCTTGCGGTCACTCCCGCGGTCACTCCTGGTGTCCCTGCTGTCCCTGCGGTCACTGTGGTCACTCCTGGTGTCCCTGTGGTCACTCCAAATGTCCTTGCGGTCACTCCCATGGTCACTCCTGGTGTCCCTGTTGTCCCCGTGGTCACTGTGGTCACTCTTGCGGTCAGTGCCAAGGTCATTGCTGGTGTCCCTGCGGTCACTCCCGCGGTCACTCCTGGTGTCCCTGCTGTCCCTGCGGTCACTGTGGTCACTCCTGGTGTCCCTGTGGTCACTTCTGGTGTCCCTGCTGTCCCTGCTGTTCCCGTGGTCACTGCGGTCACTCTCGGTGTCCCTCCAGCGGTCACTCCTGCTGTCCCTGCGGTCACTGTGGTCACTCCTGCTGTCCCTGCTGTCCCCGTGTTCACTGTGGTCACTCTTGGAGTCCCTGTGGTCACTCCTGCTGTCCCCGTGGTCACTCCTGGTGTCCCTCCAGGGGTCACTCCTGCTGTCCCTGCTGTCCCCGTGTTCACTGTGGTCACTCTTGGAGTCCCTGTGGTCACTCCTGCTGTCCCCGTGGTCACTCCTGGTGTCCCTCCAGGGGTCACTCCTGCTGTCCCTGCTGTCCCCGTGTTCACTGTGGTCACTCTTGGAGTCCCTGTGGTCACTCCTGCTGTCCCTGCGGTCACTCTCGGTGTCCCTCCAGGGGTCACTCCTGGTGTCCCTGCTGTCCCCGTGGTCACTGTGGCCACTGCTGTCCCTGTGGTCACTCCTGGTGTCCCTGCTGTCCCTGCTGTCCCTGTGGTCACTCCTGCTGTCCCCGCGGTCACTCTCGGTGTCCCTCCCGCGGTCACTCCTGGTGTCCCTGCTGTCCCTGCGGTCACTGTGGTCACTGCGGTCACTCCTGCTGTCCCTGTGGTCACTCCTGGTGTCCCTGCTGTCCCCGTGGTCACTCTCGGTGTCCCTCCAGCGGTCACTGTTGCTGTCCTTGCTGTCCCTGTGGTCACTCTCGGTGTCCCTCCAGGGGTCACTCCTGCTGTCCCTGCTGTCCCTGCGGTCACTGTGGTCACTGCGGTCACTCCTGCTGTCCCCATGGTCACTCTCGGTGTCCCTCCCGGGGTCACTCCTGGTGTCCCTGCTGTCCCCGCGGTCACTCTCGGTGTCCCTGCGGTCACTCCTGCTGTCCCTGCGGTCACTCTCGGTGTCCCTCCCGCGGTCACTGTTGCTGTCCTTGCTGTCCCCGTGGTCACTCTCGGTGTCCCTCCCGGGGTCACTCCCGCGGTCACTCGGGCGGTGTCCGCAGGGGCCGCAGGTGGCGCGGCGCAGCCGGGGGGACACGGTCACGGCCACGCTGTCCCCGGGGCCGGCGGCCACGCGCAGGTCAGGGGTCACCAGCAGCAGGGCGGGGCCGGGGGCGGGGCCGGGGGCGGGGCCAACGCAGGCGGAGCCGTCCGGGAGGCAGAAGGGCAGCGGGAGGGGGGATCCGTCCAGCTGGGGAGGGAGGGAGGGGCTGCATCATCATCATCATCGTCATCATCGTTATCGTCATCATCATCGTCATTGTCATTGTCATCATCATGGTCATCATCATCGTCGTCATCGTCACCATCATTATCATCATCGTCATTGTCATGGTCATCATCGTCATCATTGTCATTGTCATCATCATCATGGTCATCTTCATCATCATCATTGACATCATGGTCATCGTCATCATCATCATCGTCATTGTGATCATCATCATCATCATCTTCATCATCATCATCGGCATCCTTCATTCAACCTTCTCCATTCAACCTTCATCCATCATCGTCATCATCGTCATCATCGTCATCATCGTCATTGTCATCATCATCATCGTCATCATCATCATCGTCATTGTCATTGTCATCATCATCATGGTCATCATCATCATCATCGTCATCATTGTCATTGTCATCATCATCATCATCGTCATCATCATCATCATCGTCATTGTCATCATCATCATCATCATCGTCATCATCATCATCGTCATCATGGTCATCATCATCATCGTCATCATCATCATCGTCATTGACATGGTCATCGTCATCATCATCATCGTCATTGTGATCATCATCATCATCATCTTCATCATCATCATCGGCATCCTTCATTCAACCTTCTCCATTCAACCTTCATCCATCATCGTCATCATCATCATCATCGTCATCATCATCATTGTCATCATCATCATCGTCATCATCGTCATTGTCATTGTCATCATCATCATCATGGTCATCATCATCATCATCGTGGTCATCATCATCATCATCGTCATCATTGTCATTGTCATCATCATCATTGTCATCATCATCATCGTCATTGTCATGGTCATCATCATGGTCATGGTCATCGTCATTATCATCACCGTCATCATCACCGTCATCATCATCATCATCGTCATTGTCATTGTCATCATTATCATGGTCATCATCGTCATCATCATCGCCATTGTGATCATCATCATCTTCATCATCATCATCGGCATCCTTCATTCAGCCTTCCCCATTCAACCTTCATCCATCATCGTCATCATCATCATCATCGCCATCATCGTCATTGTCATCATCATCATCATCAACTCCATCATTACCATCAACTCCATCATCATCGTCACCATCCTTCATCCAGCCTTCTTCATCTCCATCATTTGTCATTGTCATCGTCATCATCATCACCCATCATCCTTCATCCAATGTTCTTCATCTCCATTCATTCATCATCATCATCATCATCATCATCGTCGCCATCATCGTCATTGTCATCGTCATCGTCATCATCATTCACTCCATCATCCTCATCATCCTCATCCTCATCCTCATCCCCATCCATCCCCGTCCATCATCTCCACCACCTTCCTCCGCCTCCCGTAAGCCCCGCCCCTTTGCTGTCTCACCTGAGCCCCGCCCCCGCTCAGGCTCCACCTCCTCTCCGTGTCCGTCACCGTCACCGTCGCCGGCCCCGCCCCCTCGGCCCCTCCCCCCTCCAGCGCCACCTCCAGCGCGGGGGGCGGGGCCGGGGGAGGGGCGTGGCCTCCCGCCCGGGGTGGGGGAGGGGCGCAGGTGCGCAGCAGGACCACGGGGGCGGAGGGGGAGGGGCGGCGGCCACGCCCCTTCCGGAAGCGCCGCGAGCTCACCTGGCAGGTGGGGGGGGAGGGGCTGGGGGGGGCGGGGCCGGGAGGGGGAGGGGCTTGGGGTGGGGGAGGGGCTGGGGGGGGGGAGGGGAGGGAGAGAGAAAGAGAGAGAGGGGGGAGGGGTTGGGGGAGGGGCCCGGACATGGATGGGGGGGGGAGGGGAATGTCCGGGAACCTCCCCCGACAGGTGAGGGGGGGGCACACCTGGGATACACCTGGGACAGGTGAGACACACCTGGGATACACCTGGGATACACCTGAGATACACCTGGGATACACCTGGGACAGGTGAGATACACCTGAGATACACCTGGGATACACCTGGGATACACCTGGGATACACCTGGGACAGGTGAGACACACCTGAGATACACCTGGGGGTACCTGGATACACCTGGGATACACCTGGGATACACCTGGGATACACCTGGGACAGGTGAGATACACCTGGGATACACCTGGGATACACCTGGGGCACACCTGGGATACACCTGGGACAGGTGAGATACACCTGGGATACACCTGGGATACACCTGGGACAGGTGAGATACACCTGGGATACACCTGGGATACACCTGGGATACACCTGGGATACACCTGGGATACACCTGGGACAGGTGAGACACACCTGGGACACACCTGGGATACACCTGGGATACACCTGAGATACACCTGGGACAGGTGAGATACACCTGGGACACACCTGGGACACACCTGGGATACACCTGGGACAGGTGAGATACACCTGGGGACACCTGGGATGCACCTGAGATACACCTGGGATACACCTGAGATACACCTGGGACAGGTGAGACACACCTGAGATACACCTGGGATACACCTGGGACAGGTGAGATACAACTGGGGACACCTGGGATGCACCTGAGATACTCCTGGGATACACCTGAGATACCTGAGATACACCTGAGTTATGTGAGATACACCTGAGATACACCTGGGATACACCTGAGATACACCTGGGACAGGTAAATACACCTGGGATACACCTGGGGCACACCTGGGATACTCCTGGGATACACCTGGGGCACACCTGGGACACACCTGGGATACTCCTGGGATACACCTGGGGCACACCTGGGAGCAGCTGGGGGCACCTGAGACGTAACCGGGACACACCTGGGGGCAATCGGAGACAACTGAGATACACCTGGGCACACCTGGGCACACCTGGGCACAGCTGGGGACACACCTGGGACCTCCCACCCACACCTGGGACACACCTGAGCCCCCCCAGGTGCCCCTCCCCCCTCTCACCTGTCCCCCAGGTACCCCCTCAGGTGCCCCCCAGCCCCTCACCTGTGGCACAGGTACCCCCTCAGGTGTCTCACCTGTCGCCCAGGTGCCCCCCAGCCCCTCACCTGTCCCCCAGGTGCCCCCTCAGGTGTCTCACCTGTCCGACAGGTGCACTGCCCGGCGCAGGCCCCTCACCTGTGGCACAGGTACCCCCCAGCCCCTCACCTGCCCCCCAGGTACCACCCAGATACCCCCCAGGTACCCCCCAGCCCCTCAGCTGTCCCCCAAATTCCCTGCAGCCCCTTACCTGTCCCCCAGGTGTCCCCCAGGTACCCCCTCAGGTGTCTCACCTGTGCGGCAGGTGCACTGCCCGGCGCAGGCCCCTCACCTGTGGCACACAGGTGCCCCCCCCCAGGTGCCCCCCAGCCCCTCCCCCGTCCCAGGTGTGCCCTTACCTGTCTGGCAGGTGCGCGGTTGGGCACAGACCCCTCACCTGTGGCACACAGGTGCCCCCCAGCCCCTCCCCTCTCCCAGGTGTGCTCTCACCTGCCCGGCAGGTGCGCGGGTGGGCGCAGGCCCCGCAGAGCCCCTGACCTGTGGCACACAGGTGACCCCCCCCCAGGTGCCCCCCAGGTGCCCCCCAGGTGCCCCCCAGCCCCTCCCCTCTCCCAGGTGTGCTCTCACCTGCCCGGCAGGTGCGCGGGTGGGCGCAGGCCCCGCAGAGCCCCTGACCTGTGGCACACAGGTGACCCCCCCCCAGGTGCCCCCCAGCCCCTCCCCCGTCCCAGGTGTGCCCTTACCTGTCTGGCAGGTGCGCGGGTGGGCACAGACCCCTCACCTGTGGCACACAGGTGACCCCCCCCCCAGGTGCCCCCCAGGTGCCCCCCCAGGTGCCCCCCAGGTGCCCCCCAGCCCCTCCCCCGTCCCAGGTGTGCCTCACCTGCCCGGCAGGTGCGTGGGTGGGCGCAGGCCCCGCAGAGCGCCCCATTGGTCGCTGCCGTCGCGGTGACGGTGACGGCGCCGTCGCCCGCCAGGCTCACCTGCAGCCCCGCCCAGGGGAGCAGCACCTGGCGCTGCCCCGCCCGGCGCCGCACCTGGACACGCCCCCCGGCCAGGGACACCGGCAGCGACACCGGGCGGCCGCGCACCTGCGACAGGTGAGACAGAGGGGTGAGACAGGTGAGACACACCTGGGACAGGTGAGACAGAGAGGGTGAGACAGGTGAGACACACCTGGGACAGGTGAGACAGAGGGGTGAGACAGGTGAGACACACCTGGGACAGGTGAGACAGAGAGGGTGAGACACACCTGGACAGGTGAGACAGAGAGGTGAGACAGGTGAGACACACCTGGGACAGGTGAGACACACCTGGACAGGTGAGACACACCTGGGACAGGTGAGACAGGGAGGGTGAGACAGGTGAGACAGACAGGTGAGACACACCTGGGATAGGTGAGACACACGGGGTGAGAGAGGTGAGACACACCTGCAACAGGTGAGACACACCTGGGACACACCTGGGACAAGGACACACCAAGACCAGAACACACCTGGGACAAGGACACACCTGGGACAGGTGAGACACACCTGGGACACACCTGGGACAAGGACACACCTGGACAGGAACAAAGACACACCTGGGACAGGTGAGACAAGGACACACCTGGGACACACCTGGGACAAGGACACACCTGGGACACACTTGGGACACACCTGGGACAAGGACACACCTAGACCGGAACACACCTGGGACAGGTGAGACACACCTGGGACACACCTGGGACACGGACACGCCCAGACCGGAGCACACCTGGGACAAGGACACACCTGGGACACGGACACGCCCAGACCGGAGCACACCTGGGACAAGGACACACCTGGGACACGGACACGCCCAGACCGGAGCACACCTGGGACAAGGACACACCTGGGACACGGACACGCCCAGACCGGAGCGCACCTGCGCAGGTGCGTCACTCACCCAGGCCGTTCTCCCCTCTCCGTGCCTCAGCTCCACCTGCAGCCCGGCCGCGGCCACCGTCACCTGCGCGGGGCCCGCCCGGCGCGGGAGCCACACCTGCAGCCCAGGTGAGCCCCGGCAGGCGGCCGCCAGCGGGCAGGTGAGCGGCAGCCGCCAGGTGCGGCCGTCGAAGGCGCGGAAGCGGCGCCGGCTCGGCACGTGGCACACGAGGGGCGGGGCCGGCGCGCAGGCGGGAGCGCAGGTGAGGCCGGGTGGGCAGGGCGGGGCCTGGCAGGTGGAGCCGGGCGGGCAGGTGAGGTCCTGGCAGGTCCGAGGGATGGGAACACACCTGGGCGTGGTTCTGTCCATGTGACAGGTGGAGCCAGGTGGGCAGGTGAGGTCCTGGCAGGTCAATGGCGCCTTGGGGACACACCTGGGCGTGGTTCTGTCCATGTGACAGGTGGATCCGGGTGGGCAGGTGAGGCCCTGGCAGGTCTGAGGTTCGGGGACACACCTGGGCGTGGTTCTGTCCATGTGACAGGTGGAGCCAGGTGGGCAGGTGAGGTCCTGGCAGGTCAATGGTGCCGCCTTGGGGACACACCTGGGCGTGGTTCCGTCCATCTGACAGGTGGATCCAGGTGGGCAGGTGAGGTCCTGGCAGGTGAGTTTGACAGGAACACACCTGGGCGTTGATTTCTCCATGTGACAGGTGGAGCCAGGCGGGCAGGTGAGGTCCTGGCAGGTCAATGGTGCCTTGGGGATGCACCTGGGCGTTGATTTCTCCATTCTACAGGTGGAGCTGGGCGGGCAGGTGAGGTCCTGGCAGGTCAATGGCACAGGGACACACCTGGGCGCGGTTCCGTCCATCTGACAGGTGGAGCCGGGCGGGCAGGTGAGGTCCTGGCAGGTCCGAGGGATGGGGACACACCTGGGCATTGATTTCTCCATCCGACAGGTGGATCCAGGTGGGCAGGTGAGGTCCTGGCAGGTCAATGGCACAGGGACACACCTGGGCGTGGTTCTGTCCATCCGACAGGTGGAGCCGGGTGGGCAGGTGAGGTCCTGGCAGGTGAGTTTGGTAGGGACACACCTGGGCGTGGTTCTGTCCATCTGACAGGTGGAGCCGGGCGGGCAGGTGAGGTCCTGGCAGGTCAGTGACACCTTGGGGACACACCTGGGCTTTGATTTCTCCATCCGACAGGTGGATCCAGGTGGGCAGGTGAGGTCCTGGCAGGTTGAGATGATGGGAACACACCTGGGCGTGGTTCTGTCCATCTGACAGGTGGAGCCGGGCGGGCAGGTGAGGTCCTGGCAGGTGAGTGCCATGAGGACACACCTGGGCGTTGATTTCTCCATTCTACAGGTGGAGCCGGGCGGGCAGGTGAGGTCCTGGCAGGTGAGTTTGACAGGAACACACCTGGGCGTGGTTCTGTCCATGTGACAGGTGGATCCAGGTGGGCAGGTGAGGTCCTGGCAGGTGAGTTTGACAGGGACACACCTGGGCGTGGTTCTGTCCATGTGACAGGTGGATCCAGGCGGGCAGGTGAGGTCCTGGCAGGTTGGTGACACCTTGGGGACACACCTGGGCGTGGTTCCGTCCATCTGACAGGTGGATCCGGGTGGGCAGGTGAGGTCCTGGCAGGTCAATGGCACAGGGACACACCTGGGCGTGGTTCCGTCCATATGACAGGTGGAGCCAGGTGGGCAGGTGAGGTCCTGGCAGGTGAGTTTGACAGGGACACACCTGGGCGTTGATTTCTCCATCTGACAGGTGGAGCCGGGCGGGCAGGTGAGGTCCTGGCAGGTGAGTTTGGCAGGGACACACCTGGGCGTTGATTTCTCCATCCGACAGGTGGATCCAGGTGGGCAGGTGAGGTCCTGGCAGGTCAATGGTGCCGCCTTGGGGACACACCTGGGCGTGGTTCCGTCCATCCGACAGGTGGATCCGGGTGGGCAGGTGAGGTCCTGGCAGGTCCGAGGGATGGGGACACACCTGGGGGTTGATTTCTCCATCTGACAGGTGGAGCCGGGCGGGCAGGTGAGGTCCTGGCAGGTCAATGGCACAGGGACACACCTGGGTGCGGTTCTGTCCATGTGACAGGTGGAGCCAGGTGGGCAGGTGAGGTCCTGGCAGGTCAATGGCGCCTTGGGGACACACCTGGGCCAGCCCTGCAGCACCTGGCAGGTGGCACCTGGCTCGCAGGTGACGTCGGAGCAGGTCGGGGTGGGGACGGCGCGGACACGGCGCCGGACGGGGACGCACTGCGGCCACCCCGCGGTCAGCTGGCACCGGGTGGCCTGGGGACACTGGAGGTCACTGCAGGATGGTGACCTCGGGGTCAGCTTGGTGGGGACACACCGAGGCCACCCCCTGACCATGTGGCACGTGGTGTCCTGGGGACACTGGACATCCTGACATGAAGGTTGGTGATGGACACACTGCGGCCACCCATCGGTCATCTTGCAGGTGGTGCCTTGTGGACAGTGGACATCACGGCAGGAAGGTCTCCTGATGGATGTCTTGGTCTGGACACACCGTGGCCACCCACTGACCATGTGACACGTGGTGTCCTTGGGACAATGGACATCCTGACATGATGGGGGGACATGGACACACTGCGGCCACCCATCAGTCATCTTACAGGTGGTGCCTTGTGGACAGTGGAGGTCACTGCAGGAAGGTCTCCTGATGGACGTCTTGGTCTGGATGCACTTTGGCCACCCATTGACCATGTGACACGTGGTGTCCTTGGAGCACTGGACATCACTACAGGATGGTCGGTGATGGACACACTGCGGCCACCCATCGGTCATCTGACACCTGGTGCCCTGCGGACACTGGAGGTCACTGCAGGAAGGTCTCCTTGGGGTCAGCTTGGTCTGGACACACCGTGGCCACCCACTGACCATCTGGCACACGGTGTCCTTGGGACACTGGACATTGTGACAGGACGGTTGCTGATGGACACACTGTGGCCACCCATCGGTCATTCTACAGGAGGTGTCCTTGGGACACTGGAGGTCACTGCAGGAAGGTCTCCTGATGGACGTCTTGGTCTGGACACACTGGGGATGACCACTGACCATGTGACACGTGGTGTCCTTGGGACACTGGACATCCTGACATGATCGGGGGACATGGACACACTGCAGCCACCCATCGGTCATCTTGCAGGTGGTGCCTTGTGGACAGTGGACATCACTGCAGGAAGGTCTCCTGATGGACGTCTTGGTCTGGACACACTGGGGATGACCACTGACCATGTGACACACGGTGTCCTGGGGACAGTGGAGGTCACGGCAGGACGGTGACCTTGGGGTCAGCTTGGTGGGGACACATTGTGGCCATCCCTTGACCATGTGGCACGTGGTGTCCTTGGCACAGTGGACATTGTAACATGATGGGGGGTCATGGACACACTTTGGCCACCCATCGGTCATTCTACAGGAGGTGTCCTTGGAGCACTGGACATCGCGGCAGGAAGGTCTCCTGATGGACGTCTTGGTGGGGACACACTGCGGCCACCCACTGACCATGTGACACATTGTCCCCTTCTGGCACTGAACATTGTGACAGGACGGTTGCTGATGGACACACTGCGGCCACCCATCAGTCATCCGGCATTGGGTTCCTTGTGGACAGTGGAGGTCACTGCAGGAAGGTCTCCTGATGGACGTCTTGGTGGGGACACACCTTGGCCACCCAGCGATGACCTGGCACACGTGGCCTTTCTGGCACTGGACATCCTGGCAGGATGGTTGGTGATGGACACACTGCGGCCACCCATCGGTCATCTGGCATTGGGTTCCTTGGGGACAGTGCAGGTCACTGCAGGAAGGTCTCCTGATGGACGTCTTGGTCTGGACACACTGGGGATGACCACTGACCATCTGGCACACGGTGTCCTTGGGACAGTGGAGGTCACTGCAGGACGGTGACCTTGGGGTCAGCTTGGTGGGGACACACTGCGGCCACCCCCTGACCATGTGGCACATGGTGTCCTTGGAGCACTGGACATCCTGACATGAAGGTTGGTCATGGACACACTGCGGCCACCCATCGGTCATCTTGCAGGAGGTGTCCTTGGAGCACTGGACATCACGGCAGGAAGGTCTCCTGAGGGACGTCTTGGTGGGGACACACCTTGGCCACCCAGCGATGACCTGGCACACGTGGCCTTTCTGGCACTGGACATCCTGACAGGATGGTTGGTGATGGACACACTGCGGCCACCCATCGGTCATCTTGCACCTGGTGCCCTGGGGACACTGGAGGTCACTGCAGGAAGGTCTCCTTGGGGTCAGCTTGGTCTGGACACACCGCGGCCATCCCTTGACCATGTGACATGTGGTGTCCTTGGGACACTGGACATCGTGACACGATGGTTGGTGATGGACACACTGTGGCCACCCATCGGTCATCTTGCACCTGGTGCCCTGGGGACAGTGGACGTCATGGCATGAAGGTCTCCTGATGGACGTCTCGGTGGGGACACACTTTGGCCACCCACTGACCATCTGGCACATTGTCCCCTTCTGGCACTGGACATCATTACAAGATGGTTGGTGATGGACACACTGCGGCCACCCATCGGTCATCTTACAAGTGGTGCCTTTGGGACACTTGAGGTCACTGCAGGAAGGTCTCCTGATGGACGTCTTGGTCTGGACACACTGGGGATGACCACTGACCATCTGGCACACGGTGTCCTTGGGACAATGGACATCCTGACAGGATGGTTGGTCATGGACACATTGCGGCCACCCATCGGTCATCTGACACCTGGTGCCCTGGGGACAGTGGAGGTCACGGCAGGAAGGTCTCCTTGGGGTCAGCTTGGTCTGGACACACCGAGGCCATCCATTGACCATGTGACACGTGGTGTCCTTGGGACACTGGACATCGTGACACGATGGTTGGTGATGGACACACTGCGGCCACCCATCGGTCATCTTACAGGTGGTGCCTTTTGGACAGTGCAGGTCACTGCAGGAAGGTCTCCTGATGGACGTCTTGGTCTGGATGCACTTTGGCCACCCACTGACCATCTGGCACATGGTGTCCTTGGAGCACTGGACATTACTGCAGGATGGTCGCTGATGGACACACTTTGGCCACCCTTTGGTCATCTTACATGTGGTGTCCTTGGGACAGTGGAGGTCACTGCAGGAAGGTCTCCTGATGGCTGTCGTGGTGGGGACACACTGTGGCCACCCACTGACCATCTTGCAGGAGGTGTCCTTGGAGCACTGGACATCCTGGCATGAAGGTCTCCTGATGGACGTCTTGCTCTGGACACACCTTGGCCACCCGCTGACCATCTGGCACATTGTCCCCTTCTGGCACTGGACATCCTGGCAGGACGGTTTGTGATGGACACACTGCGGCCACCCATCGGTCATCCGGCATTGGGTTCCTTGGGGACAGTGGAGGCTAGCACAGGAAGGTCTCCTGATGGACGTCTTGGTGGGGACACACTGTGGCCACCCACTGACCATCTGGCACGAGGTGTCTTTGGGACAGTGGACATCCTGGCAGGATGGTTTGTGATGGACACACTGCGGCCACCCATCGGTCATCTTGCATCTGGTACCCTGGGGACACTGGAGGTCACTGCAGGAAGGTCTCCTTGGGGTCAGCTTGGTCTGGACACACCGCGGCCATCCGTTGACCATGTGACATGTGGTGTCCTTGGGACACTGGACATCGTGACACGATGGTTGGTGATGGACACACTGTGGCCACCCATCGGTCATCTTGCACCTGGTGCCCTGGGGACAGTGGACGTCATGGCATGAAGGTCTCCTGATGGACGTCTCGGTGGGGACACACTTTGGCCACCCACTGACCATCTGGCACATTGTCCCCTTCTGGCACTGGACATCATTACAAGATGGTTGGTGATGGACACACTGCGGCCACCCATCGGTCATCTTACAAGTGGTGCCTTTGGGACACTTGAGGTCACTGCAGGAAGGTCTCCTGATGGACGTCTTGGTCTGGACACACTGGGGATGGCCACTGACCATCTGGCACACGGTGTCCTTGGGACAATGGACATCCTGACAGGATGGTTGGTCATGGACACACTGCGGCCACCCATCGGTCATCTGACACCTGGTGCCCTGGGGACAGTGGAGGTCACTGCAGGAAGGTCTCCTTGGGGACACCTTGGTCTGGACACACCGTGGCCACCCACTGACCATGTGGCACGTGGTGTCCTTGGGACACTGGACATCGTAACATGATGGTTGGTGATGGACACAGTGCGGCCGCCCATCGGTCACCTGGCATTGGGTTCCTTGTGGACACTGGAGGTCACTGCAGGAAGGTCTCCTGATGGACGTCTTGGTCTGGACACACTGCGGCCACCCACTGACCATCTGGCACATTGTCCCCTTCTGGCACTGGACATCGTGACAGGATGGTCGCTGATGGACACACTGTGGCCACCCATCGGTCATCTTACAGGTGGTGCCTTGTGGACAGTGGAGGTCACTGCATGAAGGTCTCCTGATGGACATCTTGGTCTGGACACACCGTGGCCACCCACTGACCATCTGGCACATTGTCCCCTTCTGGCACTGGACATCATTACAAGATGGATGCTGATGGACACACTGCGGCCACCCATCGGTCATCTTGCATCTGGTGCCCTGTGGACAGTGGACGTCACTGCAGGAAGGTCTCCTGAGGGACGTCTTGGTGGGGACACACTGGGGATGACCACTGACCATGTGACACGTGGTGTCCTTGGGACACTGGACATCCTGGCAGGATGGTTTGTGATGGACACACTGCGGCCACCCATCGGTCATCTTGCACCTGGTGTCCTTGGGACACTGGAGGTCACTGCAGGAAGGTCTCCTTGGGGTCAGCTTGGTCTGGACACACCGCGGCCATCCGTTGACCATGTGGCACGTGGTGTCCTTGGGACACTGGACATCGTGACACGAGGGCTGTTGATGGACACACTGCGGCCACCCATCGGTCATCTGGCATTGGGTTCCTTGTGGACAGTGGACGTCACGGCATGAAGGTCTCCTGATGGACGTCTTGGTCTGGACACACCGTGGCCACCCACTGACCATCTGGCACATTGTCCCCTTCTGGCACTGGACATCCTGGCACGAAGGTCTCCTGATGGACGTCTTGGTCTGGACACACTGGGGATGACCACTGACCATGTGACACGTGGTGTCCTTGGGACAATGGACATCCTGGCAGGATGGTTTGTGATGGACACACTGCGGCCACCCATCGGTCATCTTGCACCTGGTGTCCTTGGGACACTGGAGGTCACTGCAGGAAGGTCTCCTTGGGGTCAGCTTGGTCTGGACACACCGAGGCCATCCGTTGACCATGTGGCACGTGGTGTCCTTGGGACAATGGACATCCTGACATGATGGTCGCTGATGGACACACTGCGGCCACCCATCGGTCATTCTACAGGAGGTGTCCTTGGAGCACTGGACATCACGGCAGGAAGGTCTCCTGAGGGACGTCTTGGTGGGGACACACTGCGGCCACCCACTGACCATGTGACACTTGGTGTCCTTGGAGCACTGGACATCATGGCAGGATGGTTGGTGATGGACACACTGCGGCCACCCATCGGTCATTTTACATCTGGTGCCTTCTGGACAGTGGACGTCACGGCAGGAAGGTCTCCTGATGGACGTCTTGGTCTGGACACACTGGGGATGGCCACTGACCATGTGACACGTGGTGTCCTTGGGACAATGGAGGTCACTGCAGGAAGGTCTCCTTGGGGTCATCTTCATCTGGACACACTTTGGCCACCCCCTGACCATGTGACACGTGGTGTCCTTGGGACACTGGACATCCTGACATGAAGGCTGGTCATGGACACACTGCGGCCACCCATCGGTCATCTTGCACCTGGTGCCCTGTGGACACTGGAGGTCACTGCAGGAAGGTCTCCTTGGGGTCAGCTTGGTCTGGACGCACCTTGGCCACCCATCAATCATCTGGCACGTGCTGTCCTTCTGGCAGTGGACATCATGGCAGGATGGCTGGATGTGGACACACCGAGGGTGACCACTGACCACGTGGCACGAGGTGTCCTTGGGACAGTGGACATCACGGCAGGAAGGTCTCCTGATGGGCGTCTTGGTGGGGACACACTGGGGATGACCACTGACCATCTGGCACCTGCTGTCCTTCTGGCACTGGACATCAGGGCAGGATGGACGCTGATGGACGCATTTTGGATGACCACTGACCAAGTGACAAGAGAAGCCCTTGGGACACTGGAGGTCACTGCAGGACGGTGGCGTTGGTGCCACCTTGGTGAGGACACACTGAGGGTGACCATTGGTCATCTGGCACGAGGTGTCCTTGGGACACTGGAGATCAGCACAGGATGGACTCTGGATGGACACCTTGGTGTGGACACACTGAGGGTGACCACTGACCGTGCGACATGAGGTGTCCTTGGGACACTGGAGGTCACGGCAAGAAGGTCTCCTGATGGACATCTTGTTCTGGACACAGCGTGGCCACCCATGGATCATCTGACACATGGTGTCCTTGTGGCACTGGACGTTGTCACACGATGGCCACGTGTGGACACATCTGGGCTGACCACTGACCATGTGGCACGAGGTGTCCTTGGGACACTGGAGGTCACTGCAGGATGGACTCTTGATGGACACCTTGGTGTGGACACACTGAGGGTGACCATTGGTCATCTGGCACTGGGTTCCTTGGGGACAGTGGACATCATGGCAGGATGGACTCTTGATGGACGTCTTGGTGTGGACACAGCGTGGCCACCCCTGGAGCAGGTGACACGAGGAGCCCTGGGGACACTGGACATTGTCACACGATGGTGGCTGATGGACACACTGAGGGTGACCATTGGTCATCTGGCACGAGGTTCCTTGGGGACAGTGGACATCACGGCAGGACGGTGGCCTTGGTGCCACCTTGGTGTGGACACACTGAGGGTGACCATTGGTCATCTGGCACGAAGTGTCCTTGGGACACTGGACATCACGGCAGGAAGGTCTCCTGATGGACGTCTTGGTGTGGACACATCTGGGTTGACCACTGACCATGTGGCACGAGGTGTCCTTGGGACACTGGAGGTCACTGCATGAAGGTCTCCTGATGGACGTCTTGGTCTGGACACAGCGTGGCCACCCATCGACCATCTGGCACGTGGTGTCCTTGTGGCACTGGACATTGTCACACGATGGTGGCTGATGGACACACTGAGGGTGACCATTGGTCATCTGGCACGAGGTGTCCTTGGGACACTGGACATCATGGCAGGAAGGTCTCCTGATGGACGTCTTGGTGTGGACACACTGAGGGTGACCATTGGCCATCTGGCACAAGGTTCCTTGGGGACAGTGGACATCACGGCAGGACGGTGGCCTTGGTGCCACCTTGTTCTGGACACACTGAGGGTGACCACTGACCATCTGGCACGAGGTGTCCTTGGGACACTGGAGGTCACTGCAGGATGGACTCTTGATGGACATCTTGGTCTGGACACAGCGTGGCCACCCATCGATCATCTGGCACGTGGTGTCCTTGTGGCACTGGACGTTGTCACACGATGGCCGCGTGTGGACACAACTGGGGTGACCATTGGTCATTTGGCACGAGGTGTCCTTGGGACACTGGAGGTCACTGCAGGATGGACTCTTGATGGTGTGGACACACTGAGGGTGACCATTGGTCATCTGGCATTGGGTTCCTTGGGGACAGTGGACATCACGGCAGGACGGTGGCCTTGGTGCCACCTTGGTGTGGACACACTGAGGGTGACCACTGACCATCTGGCACGAGGTGTCCTTGGGACACTGGAGGTCACTGCAGGATGGACTCTTGATGGTGTGGACACACTGAGGGTGACCACTGACCATCTGGCACAAGGTGTCCTTGGGACAGTGGAGATCACTGCAGGATGGTGGCCTTGGTGCCACCTTGGTGTGGACACAGCGTGGCCACCCATCGACCATCTGGCACGAGGTGTCCTTGTGGCACTGGACGTTGTCACACGATGGTGGCTGATGGACACACTGAGGGTGACCATTGGTCATCTGGCATTGGCTTCCTTTTGGACACTGGAGGTCACTGCAGGAAGGTCTCCTGATGGACACCTTGGTCTGGACACATCTGGGCTGACCACTGACCATCTGGCACAAGGTGTCCTTGGGACACTGGAGGTCACTGCAGGATGGACTCTTGGTGGACACCTTGGTGTGGACACACTGAGGGTGACCATTGGTCATCTGGCATTGGGTTCCTTGGGGACAGTGGACATCCTGGCAGGATGGTGGCCTTGGTGCCACCTTGGTGAGGACACACCGTGGCCACCCATCGACCATTTGGCACGTGGTGTCCTTGTGGCACTGGATGTTGTCACACGATGGTGGCTGATGGACACACTGAGGGTGACCATTGGTCATCTGGCATTGGCTTCCTTTTGGACACTGGAGGTCACTGCAGGAAGGTCTCCTGATGGACGTCTTGGTGTGGACACATCTGGGCTGACCACTGACCATCTGGCACGAGGTGTCCTTGGGACAGTGGACATCACGGCAGGACGGTGGCCTTGGTGCCACCTTGGTGTGGACACACCGGGGGTGACCACTGACCATCTGGCATTGGGTTCCTTGGGGACAGTGGACACCACGGCAGGACGGACTCTTGATGGACACCTTGGTGTGGACACACCGGGGGTGACCATTGGTCATCTGGCACGAGGTTCCTTGGGGACAGTGGACATCACGGCAGGACGGACTCTGGATGGACACCTTGGTGTGGACACACTGAGGGTGACCACTGACCATCTGGCATTGTGTTCCTTGGGGACAGTGGACACCACGGCAGGACGGACTCTTGATGGACACCTTGGTGTGGACACACTGAGGGTGACCATTGGTCATCTGGCATTGGGTTCCTTGGGGACAGTGGACATCATGGCAGGACGGTGGCCTTGGTGCCACCTTGGTGAGGACACAGCGTGGCCACCCATCGACCATCTGGCACGAGGTGTCCTTGTGGCACCGGACGCTGGCACACGACGGTGGCTCGTGGACACACCTGGTGTCACCATCCAGCACCTGGCACGAGGTGCCCTGGGGACAGCGGAGGTCACCGCAGCCCGGTGGCCTTGGGGACACCTCGGTGGGGACACAGCTGGGCCAGCCTTGGCTGAGGTCACACGCGGTTCCTCGGGGACATCGGGGACACGCGACGCTCCGGGCGCGACGCCGGACGCACCGCGGCCGCCCGGCCGCCATCTTGGAGTGGGGACACGAGGGGACAGCGGGGACACACCTGGGCCAGCCCTGGGTCACCTGGCACCGTGTGCCCTCCTGGCACCGCACATTGGCACACGAGGGCACGGGGACACACGTGGGTCCCTCGTTTGTCACCTGGCACCGTGTGCCCTCCTGGCACCGCACACTGGCACACGAGGGGACATTGGGGACACACCTGGGCCAGCCCTGGGTCACCTGGCACCGTGTGCCCTCCTGGCACCGCACATTGGCACACGAGGGGATGGGGACACACGTGGGCCAGCCCTGGGTCACCTGGCACCGTGTGCCCTCCTGGCACCGCACATTGGCACACGAGGGGACATTGGGGACACACCTGGGCCCCACATCGGTCACCTGGCACCGTGTGCCCTCCTGGCACCGCACACTGGCACACGAGGGCACGGGGACACACCTGGGCCCCACATCGGTCACCTGGCACCGTGTGCCCTCCTGGCACCGGACATTGGCACACGAGGGGATGGGGACACACCTGGGCCAGCCCTGGGTCACCTGGCACCATGTGCCCTCCTGGCACCGGACATTGGCACACGAGGGGACAGCGGGGACACACCTGGGCCAGCCCTGGGTCACCTGGCACCGTGTGCCCTCCTGGCACCGCACATTGGCACACGAGGGGATGGGGACACACCTGGGCCAGCCCTGGGTCACCTGGCACCGTGTGCCCTCCTGGCACCGGACATTGGCACACGAGGGGATGGGGACACACCTGGGCCAGCCCTGGGTCACCTGGCACCGTGTGCCCTCCTGGCACCGCACACTGGCACACGAGGGGACGGGGACACACGTGGGCCCCACATCGGTCACCTGGCACCGTGTGCCCTCCTGGCACCGCACACTGGCACACGAGGGGACGGGGACACACGTGGGTCCCTCGTTTGTCACCTGGCACCGTGTGCCCTCCTGGCACCGCACATTGGCACACGAGGGCACGGGGACACACCCGGGCCAGCCCTGGGTCACCTGGCACCGTGTGCCCTCCTGGCACCGCACATTGGCACACGAGGGGACATTGGGGACACACGTGGGTCCCTCGTTTGTCACCTGGCAGGTGCCACCAGGGCCGCAGGTGACACCGGAGCAGCCGGGCCGGGCACGGGGGATGGCACCTGGGGAAAAATAATGGGGGGAGATGGTGGGAAATTGGGAAAAATAATGGGGGAAAATAATGGGGGAAATTTGGGGGAATTTGGGAAAAAATAATGGGGGGAAATGGGAAAAACAATGGGGGAAATTTGGTGGAAAATGGGAAAAATAATGGGGAAATTGGGGGGAAAATGGGAAAAATAATGGGGGAAATTGGGGGGAAAATAATGGGGGAAATTTGGGGGAATTTGGGAAAAAATAATGGGGGGAAATGGAGGAAAATTGAGGAAAAATAATGGGGGAAATTGGGGGGAAATGGGAAAAATAATGGGGGAAATTGGAGGGAATTTGGGAAAAAACAATGGGGGAAATGGAGGAAAATTGAGGAAAAATAATGGGGGAAATTGGGGAAAATAATGGGGGAAATTTGGGGTAAATTGGGAAAAATAATGGGGGAAATTGGGGGGAAAATGGGGAAAATAATGGGGGAAATTGGGGGGAAAATGGGAAAAATAATGGGGGAAATTTGGGGGAAATGGGAAAAATATTGGATTAAATTAGGGGGAAAAGGGGAAAATAATGGGGAAAATTGGGGGGAAAATAATGGGGGAAATTGGGGGGAAATAATGGGGGAAATTGGGGGGAAAATGGGAAAAATGGGGAAAATAATGGGGGAAATTAAGGGAATTTGGGAAAAAATAATGGGGACAAATGGAGGAAAATTGAGGAAAAATAATGGGGGAAATTGGGGAAAAAATAATGGGGGAAAATAATGGGGGAAATTGGGGGGAAAATAATGGGGGAAATTTGGGGTCAATTGGGAAAAAACAATGGGGAGAAATGGAGGAAAATCGGGGAAATTTGGGGGAAAATGGGAAAAAATATTGAGTTAAATTGGGGGGAAAATGGGAAAAATAATGGGGGAAATTGGGGGAAATGGGAAAAATAATGGGGGAAATTGGGGGGAAAATGGGAAAAATATTGGGGGAAAATGGGGAAAATGATGGGGAAAATTTGGTGGAAAATGGGAAAAAATTGGGTTAAATTGGGGGGGAAATGGGAAAAATAATGGGGGAAATTTGGGGAAAATAATGGGGGAAAATATTGGGGAAATTTGGGGAAAAATTGGGAAAATGGGAGGAATTTGGGAAATGGGGAAAAATTCGGGGGAAATGGGGGGAATTTGGGAAAAAATGGGGAAATTTGGGGGGAAAATTGAGGGAGGAATAGGAAAAATTGGGGGGAAATGGGAGAAATTTGGGGAAATTGGGGGAAATTTGGGGAAAATTGGGGGAATTTGCGGAAAATTGGGGAAATTGGAGGGAAAATGGGGGGAAATGGGAAAAATAATGGGGAAATTTGGAGGAAAAATTGGGGCAGGAGATGGGAAAAATTGGGAGGAAAAATGGGGAAAATTTGGGGGAAAATTTGGAGGAATTTGGGGAAAATGGGGGGGAAATGAGGGATGGGGGTTTTGGACAAAATGGGGAAAATTGGGGGGAAAATTGGGAAAATTGGGGAAAATTTCGGGGATTTAGGGGGAAAATGGGGGAAATTGGGAAAAATAATGGGGAAAATTGGGGGGAAATTTTGGGAAAAAATTGGGAAAATGGGAGAATTTGGGAAATGGGGAAAAATTGGGGAAATGGGGGAATTTGGGAAAAAACTGGGGAAATTTGGGGGGAAAATTGAGGGAGGAATAGGAAAAATTGGGGGGAAATGGGAGAAATTTGGGGAAATTTGGGGAAAATTGGGGGAAATTTGGGGGAAATTGGGGAAAATTGGGAAGAAATAGAAAAAACTGGGGGAAATGGGGATTTGGGGAAATGGGGGAAAATTGGGTGGGAAAATTTCGGATCGGGGGGGAAAAGAGGAATTTGGGTGGAAAAAATTGGGATTTTGATGGGAAAATTGGGGATTTGGGGTGGAATTGGGGGTTCGGGGTGTAATTTGGGGGTTTGGGGTGTGATTTGGGGATTTGGGGTACAAATTCGGGGATTTGGGGTGTGAAATTAAAGATTTGGGGTGTGAATTCGGGGTTTCGGGTGGGAATTGGGGTTTGGGGTGGGAAATTGGGGTGTAAATTGGAAATTTGGGGTGTGAATTCGGGGTTTGGGGTGGGACTAGAGGATTTGGGGTGTAATTTGGGGGTCTGGGGTGGGAATTGGGGGTTTGGGGGGTGAATTGGGGGTTCGGGGTGTAATTTGGGGGTTCGGGGTGTAATTTGGGGTGGGAATTGGGGGTTCGGGGTGGGAATTGGGGGTTTGGGGTGAAAATTTGGGGTTTGGGGTGGGAATTGGGGGTTCGGGGTGTAATTTGGGGTGTAATTTGGGGGTTTTGGGGTGGGAATTGGGGGTTCGGGATGGGGAATTGGGGTGGGAATTGGGGGTTCGGGGTGGGAATTGGGGTGTAAATTCGGGATTTCGGGTGGGAATTGGGCGTTTGGGTGGGAATTGGGGGTTTGGGGTGGGAATTGGGGTGCAAATTGGAAATTTGGGGTGTGAATTCGGGATTTGGGTTGGGAATTGGAAATTTGGGGTGGGAATTGGGGGTCTGGGGTGGGAATTGGAGGTTCAGGGTGTGAAATTCGGGGCTTGGGGTGCAAATTCGGGGATTTGGGGTGGGAAATTGGGGGTTCGGGGCGTGATTTGGGGTGCAAATTCGGGGTTTGGGGTGTAATTTTTGGGTGTATTTTGGGGGTTCGGGGGTGAATTGGGGGTTTGGGGGGGGGAATTGGGGGTTTGGGGTGTAATTTGGGTGTAAATTGGGGGTCTGGGGTGTAATTTGGGGGTCTGGGCTGTAATTTGGGGTGGGAATTGGGGGTTTGGGGTGTAATTTGGGGGTTCGGGGTGTAATTTGGGGTCTGGGGTGTAATTTGGGGTGTAATTTGTTGGTTCGGGGTGTAATTTGGGGTGTAATTTCGGGGCCTGGGGTGTAAATTGGGGGTCTGGGGTGTAATTTGGGGGTTCGGGGTGTAATTTGGGGTGTGAATTGGGGGTTCGGGGTGTAAATTTGGGTTTTGGGGTGTAATTTGGGGTGTAATTTTGGGTTTGGGGTGTAATTTGGGGTGTGAATTGGGGGTTCGGGTGTAATTTGGGGGTTCGGGTGTAATTTGGGGTAATTTGGGGTGTAAATTCGGGGGTTCGGGCTGTAATTTGGGTTTTGTGGTGTAATTTGGGGTGTAATTTGGGGGTCTGGGTGTAATTTAGGGGTTCAGGGTGTAATTTGGGGTGTAATTTGGGGTGTGAATTGGGGGTCCAGGGTGTAATTTGGGGGTAATTTGGGGTCCGGGGTATGAATTCGGGGTTCGGGGTGTAATTTGGGGGTAATTTGGGGGTCTGGGGTGTAATTTGGGGGGTTCAAGGTGTAATTTGGGGTTCGGGGTGTAATTTGGGGTGTGAATTGGGGTTCAGGGTGTCAATTTGGGGGTCCGGGGTGTAATTTAGGGGTTCAGGGTGTAATTTGGGGTGTGAATTGGGGGTCCAGGGTGTAATCTGGGGGTAATTTGGGGGTAATTTGGGGTCTGGGGTGTAATTTGGGGGTAATTTGGGGGGAATTTGGGGTTCGGGGTAATTTGGGGTCCGGGGTGTGAATTCGGGGTTCGGGGTGTAATTTGGGGGTCCGGGGTGTAATTTGGGGTCCGGGTGTAATTTGGGGGTAATTTGGGGGTAATTTGGGGGTTCAGGGTGTAATTTGGGGTTCGGGGTGTAATTTGGGGGTTCAGGGGGTAATTTGGGGTCTGGGCTGTAATTTGGGGGTAATTTGGGGGTAATTTGGGGGTTCAGGGTGTAATTTGGGGTCCGGGGTGTAATTTGGGGGTATTTTGGGGTAATTTGGGGTAATTTGGGGTTCGGGGTAATTTGGGGGTATTTTGGGGGTCCGTCACTCACGGCAGCCGAGCAGGACCCAGGCCCAGAGCAGCAAAACCCGGGGGGGCCCCATCTGCCCGTGGGGGAGGGGCGTCAGAAAAGGGGGGGGGGGGGTGGGGACACCCCGGATTTGACCCCAAAAATTCCCCCCCAAATTTTAGAGAACCCCCAAAAAATCCCCCGAAATTGGTGGAAAAAACCCCAAAATTCCCCATAAATTTAGGGGACCCCAAAAATTCGCTCTGTGTTAAAGGGAACCCCAAAAATGCCCCCCCAAAATGCCCCCCCCCGATTTAAGAGGAACCTCCTCCCAAAAAACCCCAAAAGTCCCGAAAAATTCTCCCGAAAATCCCCAAATTCCCCCAAAAATCCACAAAATCCACAAACATTCCCAAAATCTCAAAAAAATCTCCAAAAATTCCCAAAATCCCAACAAATCCCCAAATTCCCAAAACCTCCCCAAATCCCCCTAAATCTCAAAATTCCCCAAGACCCCAAATTCCTCAAATCCCAACAAATCCCAAAATCCTCCAAACATCCCCGATATCCCAAAAAATCCCCAAAATCCCCAAAATCCCCAAAATTCCCCCAAAATCCCCCAAAATCCGCAAAAAATCCCAAAAAAACCCCAAAAATTCCAAGAATCCCCCCAAAAATCCCAAAAAATCCCCAAATTCCCCCAAAAATCCCCAAATTCCCCAAAAAATCCCCCAAAATCCCCCCAAAATCCCCCAAAATCCTAAAAAAATCCCCAAAAATCCCCAAAAAATCCCCAAAATCCCCCAAAAAATCCCCCAAAAATCCCCAAAAATCCCAAAAAAATCCCCCAAAATCCCCAAAAATCCCCAAATTCCCCAAAAATCCCCAAAAATTCCCCAAAACCCCCAAAAAATCCCCAAAATCCCCAAAATCCCCAAAATTCCCCAAAAAAATCCCCCAAAAATCCCCAAAATTCCCCAAATCCCCAAAATCCGTAAAATCCCCAAATCCCCTAATCCCAAAATCCCCAAAATTCCCAAAAATCCCCCAAATCCCAAAAAATCCCCCCAAAAATCCCCAAAAAATCCCCCAAAAATCCCCAAAAATCCCCAAAAAATCCCACAAAATCCCCAAAAAATCCCCAAATTCCCCCAAAATCCCCCCAAAATCCCCAAAAAATCCCCCAAAATCTTCAAAACACCCCAAAAATCCCCCAATTTCCCAAAAAAATCCCAAAAAAATCCCCAAATTCCCCCAATTTCCCGTTCCCGGCCTCACCTTCCCCGCTGCTCTGGGGCTCCCCCCGGGAATCGCCGGGGATTTATGGGGGCCCGGCCACGCCCCCTTCTGGCCACGCCCCCTTCTGGCCACGCCCCCAAATCTGGGACACGCCCCCTTCAGGCCACGCCCCATTCAGGCCACGCCCCTCCGGGATATCAGAGATAAGATCTTGGGGGGGGAGGGGAGAGAGAGAGAGATAAGATCTGGGAGGGGGAGGGAATTGAACTGGGATGGACTGGTTTGGACTGGGATGGATTGGTTTGGACTGGTTTGAACTGGGAGGATTGGTTTGAACCAGTTTGGACTGGGACAGACTGGGACAGACTGGGAGGGACTGGTTTATACTGGTTTGGACTGGTTTGAGCTGGTTCGGATGGGTTGGGCTGGTTGGACTGGTTTGAACTGGGACGGACTGGGATTGAACCGGTTTGGACTGGGAGGGATTGGTTTGAACCAGTTTGAACTGGGAGGGACTGGGATTGAACTGGTTTGGACTGGTTTGAACTGGTTGGGATTGTTTGGACTGGGAGGGATTGGTTTGAACTGGTTGGGACTGGGATTGAACTGGTTTGAGCTGGTTTGAACTGGCCTTAACTGGTTTGAACTGGGATTGAACTGGTTTGAACTGGGATAGACTGGTTTGAACTGGTTTGTGCTGGTTTGGACTGGTTTGGACCGGTTTGAACTGGTTTGGACTGGAGGGACTGGGAGGGATTGGTTTGGACTGGGATTGAACTGGTTTGAGCTGGTTTGAACTGGCGTTAACTGGTTTGAACTGGGATTGAACCGGTTTGAACTGGTTCGGATGGGTTTGGACTGGTTTGGACTGGGATAGACTGGTTTGAACTGGGATAGACTGGTTTGAACTGGTTTGAACTGGTTTGTGCTGGTTTGGATTGGTGTGGACTGGTTTATACTGGTTTGAACTGGTTTGGACTGGTTTGAACTGGGATTGAACTGGTTTGAACTGGTTTGGACTGGGATAGAACTGGGCCTTCCTTCATCTTCTTCATCTTCATCCTGATGGATCCATTCCTTCATCTTCCTCTTCATCTTCATCATCATCATCATCTTCATCATCTTCATCTTCATCATCATCTTCATCTTCATCCTAATCGACCTATTCCTTCATCTTCATCATCATCATCTTCCTCTTCATCTTCATCTTCATCTTCATCATCATCATCTTCATCATCATCATCATCTTCATCTTCATCCATTCTTCATCTTCATCTTCATCATCATCTTCATCTTCATCCTAATCGACCTATTCCTTCATCTTCATCATCTTCATCTTCATCTTCCTCTTTATCCATTCCTTCATCTTCATCTTCATCATCATCATCTTCATCATCTTCATCATCTTCATCTTCATCCATTCCTTCATCTTCATCTTCATCATCATCTTCATCCTAATCGACCTATTCCTTCATCTTCATCATCTTCATCTTCATCTTCATCATCATCATCTTCATCATCTTCATCATCATCATCTTCATCATTCCTTCATCTTCCTCTTCATCATCATCTTCATCTCATCCTAATCGACCTATTCCTTCATCTTCATCATCATCATCTTCATCTTCCTCTTTATCCATTCCTTCATCTTCATCTTCATCTTCATCATCATCATCATCATCTTCATCATCTTCATCATCATCATCTTCATCTTCCTCTTTATCCATTCCTTCATCTTCATCTTCATCTTCATCATCATCATCATCATCTTCATCATCTTCATCATCATCATCTTCATCCATTCCTTCATCTTCATCTTCATCTTCATCATCATCTTCATCTTCATCCTAATCGACCTATTCCTTCATCTTCATCATCATCATCTTCATCTTCATCCATTCCTTCATCTTCATCATCATCTTCATCATCTTCATCTTCATCCTAATCGACCTATTCCTTCATCTTCATCATCTTCATCTTCATCTTCCTCTTTATCCATTCCTTCATCTTCATCTTCATCTTCATCATCATCATCTTCATCATCTTCATCATCATCATCTTCATCCATTCCTTCATCATCTTCCTCTTCATCTTCATCTTCATCTTCACCTTCATAATCATCATCATCTTCCTCTTCCTCTTCCTCTTCCTCTTCACCTTCATCTCCATCACGTTCCCCATCTTCATCCTCACCTTCATCTTCTTCATCCTCATCCTCATCCTCATCCTCATCCATCCCCCCCCAATTTCCCATTTTCTCTCCGTTTTTTCTCCCCAAATTTTCCCATTTTCCCCCATTTTTCTCCCATTTTTCTCCCCCAATTTCTCTTTTTTCTTTCCCAAATTTCCCATTTTCTCTCCGTTTTTTCTCCCCAATTTTCCCATTTTCCCCATTTTTCTCCCATTTTTCTCCCCCAATTTCTCTTTTTTCCTCCCAGATTTTCCCATTTTTCTCTCCCAAATTTCCCATTTCCTCCCATTTTTTATTCCAAATTTTCCCATTTCCCCCATTTTTTCTCCCCAAATTTCCCGTTTTTAACCCCAATTCTTCTCCCCAAATTTTCCCTTTTCTCTCCTCCATTTCCCCCCAATTTCCCCATTTTCCCCCCATTTTTCTCCCCCAATTTCTCTTTTTTTCTCTCCCAAATTTCCCATTTCCTCCCATTTTTTATTCCAAATTTTCCCATTTTCCCCCATTTTTCTCCCATTTTTCTCCCCCAATTTCTCTTTTTTCCTCCCAGATTTTCCCATTTTTCTCTCCCAAATTTCCCATTCCTCTCATTTTTTATTCCAAATTTTCCCATTTTTTCCTTCCCACTTTTCCCCTTTTTCCCCCCAAATTTCCCATTTTTTTCCTCCCCAAATTTCCCATTTTTTCCTCCCTATTTCCCCCCCCAAATGTCCCGGGTTTTTTCTCCCGAATTCCCCGGTTTTTTCCCTTCCCAAATTTCCAATTTTTTCCCTCCATTTTCCCAAATTTTTCTTCCCAAATTTCCCATTTTTTCCTCCCCATTTCCCCCTGAATTTCCTTTTTTTCCTCCCATTTTTCCTCCAAATCCTCCAATTTTTTCTCCCATTTTTCCCATTTTTTTTCTCCCCCAATTTCCCCATTTTTTTTCCTTCCCAAATTTCCCTTTTTTCCCCCCATTTTCCCTTTTTTCCCTCCCAAATTTCCAGCCTTTATTCTCCACAAATTTCCCTTTTCCCCCACCAATTTTCCATTATTTCTCCCCAAATTTCCCATTTTTCTTTCCATTTTCCCCGAAATTTTCCCATTTTTCCCCCCACTTCCCAAGATTTTTTTTCCAAAATTTCCCTTTTTTTCACCCCAAATTTCCCTTTTCCCCCACCAATTTTCCCATTATTTTCTCCCCAAATTTCCAATTTTTCTTTCCATTTTTCCCCTAAATTTTCCCATTTTCCCCCCATTTCCACAAGTTTTTTTTTTCCAAAATTTCCCTTTTTTTCACCCCAAATTTCCCTTTTTCCCCCCACCATTTTTCCCATTATTTCTCCCCAAATTTTCCTTTTTTTTTCCATTTTTCCCCTAAATTTTCCATTTTTCCCTCCATTTCCCCAAGTGTTTTGTTCCAAAATTTCCCTTTTTTTCACCCCAATTTTTCCCCCCATTTTTCCTTTTTTTCACCCCAAATTTCCCTTTTTCCCCCACCAATTTTCCCATTATTTCTCCCCAAATTTCCCATTTTTCTTTCCATTTTTCCCTCCATTTCCCCAAGATTTTTTTTCCAAAATTTCCCTTTTTTTCACCCCAATTTTTCCCCAATTTTTCTTTTTTCACCCCAAATTTCCCTTTTCCCCCACCAATTTTCCCATTATTTCTCCCCAAATTTCCAAATTTTTTTTCCATTTTCCCCCTAAATTTTCCCATTTTTTCCCAAGTTTTTTGTTCCAAAATTTCCCTTTTTTCCCCCCAAATTTTTCCCCCATTTTCCCTTTTTTTCACCCCAAATTTCCCTTTTTCCCCACCAATTTTCCCATTATTTCTCCCCAAATTTCCCATTTTTCTTTCCATTTTTCCCCCCATTTCCCAAGATTTTTTTTCCAAAATTTCCCTTTTTTTCACCCCGAATTTTCCCCCCCATTTTCCCTTTTTTTCACCCCAAATTTCCCTTTTCCCCCACCAATTTTCCCATTATTTCTCCCCAAATTTCTCTTTTTTTTCCCCATTTTTCCCCCAAATTTTCCCATTTTTCCCTCCATTTCCCCAAGATTTTTTTTCCAAAATTTCCCTTTTTTTCACCCCATTTTTTCCCCCCATTTTCCCTTTTTTTCACCCCAAATTTCCCTTTTCCCCCACCAATTTTCCCATTATTTCTCCCCAAATTTCCCATTTTTCTTTCCATTTTTCCCCCATTTCCCCAAGATTTTTTTCCAAAATTTCCCTTTTTTTCACCCCAAATTTCCCTTTCCCCCCCACCAATTTTCCCATTATTTCTCCCCAAATTTCTCTTTTTTTTCCCCATTTTTCCCCCAAATTTTCCCATTTTCCCCCTCCCTTCCCGCCGCTCCCTGCCCACGATAATGATGATAATTACCATAATTACCATAATTACCATAATTACCATAATGGCGATAATTGAGCGGGAACAATGGGGCCAACCCAAAAATTGGGGGGAACCAAAAAATTTGGGGGGGGACCCCAAAATCTGGGGGGAACCCAAAAATTGGGGGGGAACCAAAAAATTCTGGGGGGGGGGAACAAAAAATTTGGGGGGGTCCAAAAATTTAAGGGGGAGGCAAAAATTGGGGGGGGGACCCAAAATTTTGGATGGGGGACACCCCAAAAATGGAGGGGGGACACCCCAAAAATTGGGGGTGGGAACAAAAAATTTGGGGGGGTCCAAAAATTCGGGGGGGTCCAAAAATTGGGGGGGGGGGGGACAAAAATTGGGGGAGGGACAACCAAAAATTTGGGGGGGGAGGGGACAAAAAATTTGGGGGGGCCGCAAAAATCGAGGGGGGGGGGGTCCCAAAAATTGGGGGGGGGAAAGATGCAAAATTTGGGGGGGGACGGGAACCCGAAACTTTGGGGGGAAACAAAAAATTTGGGGGGAAAACAAAAATTGGGGGGGTCCAAAATGAGGGGGAGGCAAAAATTGGGGGATCCAAAAATTTGAGGGGGGGGACCCAAAAATTGAGGGGGGGGACCCAAAAATTGGGGGGGATCCAAAAATTGAGGGGGGGACCCAAAAATTGGGGGGGGGGGGACCCAAAAATTGGGAGGGATCCAAAAATTGAGGGGGGGACCCAAAAATGAGGGGGGTACCCAAAAATTGAGGGGGGGACCCAAAAATTTGGGGGTAACCCAAAAATTTGGGGGGGGGAGAGAATCCAAAAATTGGGGGAGGGACAACCAAAAATTTGGGGGGAGAAGCAAAAATTGGGGAGACCCAAAAACTTTTGGGGAGACCCAAAAAATTTCGGGGGGCACGGAAAAATCGGGGGGACCCAAAAATTGAGGGGGATCCTAAGATTTGGGGGAACCCCAAAAATTTGAAGGGGGGTCCCAAAAATTTGGGGGGAGGGGAATCAAAGGACCCCAAAATTTGGGGGAAAGCAGCCAAAAATCGAGGGGGGGGCACTTAAAGAGCCCAAAATATTGGGGGGGGTCCCAAAAAAATGGGGGGCCCAAAAAGCCCAAAAAGCCCCAAAATTGAGGGGGGGTCAAACAGAAACCCCAAAAAATTTGGGGGGGGCATCAAGAAAGCCCCAAAAAAGCCCCAAAAAAGCCAAAAAAATCCCCCAAAATCCCCCAAAAAGGCCCAGAAAAAGCCCCAAAAAAAGCAAAAAAAATCCTCAAAAAACCCCCAAAAATCCTCAAAAAATCAAAAAAAAAAAGCCCCCAAAAAACCCCAAAAATTCCCCAAAAAAGGCCCAAAAATCCCCCCCAAAAAAGCCCAAAAAAGCCCCAAAAATCCCCAAAAAGCCCCAAAAGCCCAAAAATCCCCCCAAAAGCCCAAACAAAACCCCAAAAAAGCCCCAAAAATCCCCAAAAAATCCCTCAAAATCCCCAAAAAGCCCCAAAAAATCCCCAAAATATCCCAAAAGAATCCCCCCAAAAATCCCCAAAAAAGCTCCAAAACTTCCCCCAAAGAAGCCCCAAAAAATCCCAAAAAGCCCCAAAAAATCCCAAAAAAGCAAAAAAAAATCCACAAAAAATTCCCCCCCAAAGCCCCCAAAAAGCCCAAAAAAAGCCTAAAAATCCCCAAAAAATCCCCCCAAAAGCCAAAAAAAATCCCAAAAAATCCCAAAAAAAGCCAAAAAAAAAAAATCCACAAAAATCCCCAAAAAGCCCAAAAAAAATCCCCCAAAATCCCAAAATAATCCCCCAAAAATCCCCCCAAAATCCCCAAAGAAGCCCCAAAAAAGCCCCAAAAAAAGCCCCAAAAATCCCCCCAAAAAAGCCCCAAAGAATCCCCAAATATCCCCCCAAAAGCCCAAAAAATCTCCAAAAATCCCAAAAGAATCCCCAAAAAAATCCCCAAAAAAGCCGCAAAAATTCCCCCAAAAAATCCCAAAATCCCAAAAGAATTCCCAAAAACAATCCCCAAAAAAGCCCCAAAAAATCCCCAAAAATCCCCTCAAAAAACCCAAAAAAGCCCCAAAAATCCCAAAAGAATTCCCAAAAAATCCTCAAAAAAGCCCCAAAAAATCCCCAAAAAAGTCCAAAAAGCCAAAAACAATCCACAAAAAAATCCCCCCAAAAGCCCCAAAAAAGCCTCCAAAAAATCCCCAAAAATTCCCCAAAAAGCCCCTCAAAAAGCCCCAAAAAATCCCCAAAATCCCAAAAGAATCCCCAAAAAGCCAAAAAAAGCCAAAAAAAAAAATCCACAAAAAAATCCCCCCAAAGCCCCAAAAAAGCCAAAAAAAAGCCCAAAAATTCCCCCAAAGAAGCCCCAAAAATCCTAAAAAAGCCAAAAAAAATCCACAAAAGATCCCCCAAAATCCCCAAAAAAGCCCCAAAAATCCCCAAAAAATCCAAAAGAATCCCCCCAAAAAATCCCCAAAAAAGCCCAAAAAGCCCCAAAATCCCCCAAAAAAGCCCAAACAAAACCCAAAAAAATCCCCAAAAAAATCCCCCAAAAAGCCCAAAAAACGCCCCAAAATTCGCCAAAAATTCCCCCAAAGAAGCCCCAAAAAACCCAAAAAAGCCCAAAAAAGCAATAAAAAAATCCACAAAAAAATCCCCAAAAAAGCCACAAAAATCCCCCAAAAAATCCCAAAAAAGCCAAAACAATCCACAAAAAATCCCCCAAAAATCCCCAAAAAAGCCCTAAAATCTCCCCAAACCCCCAAATTTCCCCAAAAACCCCAGAAATGAACTCAGGCCCCCCCCGGGAATTTTTGGGGATCCCTCGGAATTTTGGGAACCCCCCGGGAATTTTGGGGCCCCCCCGGATCCGGCTCCGGCTCCGGGAATTGCTGAGCAAAGAACGGCGCGGCCGGGGCGGCCTCACCTGGGAACGCCCCGAAAATAAAACCGGGGCGCCCCGAAAATGTTGGGGACACCCCGGAAAAAATTTGGGATCCCCAAAATTTCAGGAATGCAAAAAACCCGGAAAAAATCCCATCAAAAATGAAAAATTCCCCCCCAAAAAATTCGAAAATTTTACCCAAAAATGTCAAAATATTCCCCAAAAATCTCAAAAAATTCCCCAAAATCCCCAAATCTGGAGGTTCCTAAATCACCTGGGACTCCCCCAAAAATTTGGGAACCCCAAAATTTCAGGAATGCAAAAAACCCGGAAAAATTCCCATCAAAAATGAAAATTTCCCCCAAAATCCCCCCAAAAAATCCAAAATTTTCTCCAAAAATCTCAAAAAATTTCGCCCAAATCCCCAAATTTGGGGAATCTGGAGGTTCCTAAATCACCTGGACACCCCAGAAAAATTTGGGATCCCCAAAATTTCAGGAATGCAAAAAACCCGGAAAAAATCTCATAAAAAATGAAAAATTTTCCCCAAAATCCCCACAAAAAATCAAAATTTTCCCCAAAAATCACAAAAAATTCCCCAAATCCCCAAATTTGAGGTTCCTAAATCACCTGGGACTCCCCCAAAAAATTTGGGAACCCCAAAATTTCAGGAATGCAAAAAACCGGAAAAATTCCCATCAAAAATGAAAAATTCCCCCCAAATAATCCAAAATTTTCCCAAAACCGTCAAAATATTCCCCAAAAATCTCAAAAAATTCCCCAAAATCCCCAAATTTGGGAAATCTGGAGGTTCCTAAATCACCTGGGACACCCCAGAAAAAATTTGGGAACCCCAAAATTTCAGGAATGCAAAAAACCCGGAAAAAATCCCATCAAAAATGAAAAATTCCCCCCAAAAAATTCGAAAATTTTACCCAAAAATGTCAAAATATTCCCCAAAAATCTCAAAAATTCCCCAAAATCCCCAAATCTGGAGGTTCCTAATCACCTGGGACTCCCCCAAAAAATTTGGGACCCAAAAAATTTGGGAACCCCAAAATTTCAGGAATGCAAAAAACCCGGAAAAAATCTCATAAAAAATGAAAAATTTTCCCCAAAATCCCCACAAAAAATCCAAATTTTCCCCAAAAATCTCAAAAATTTCCCCAAAATCCTCAAATTTGGCAAATCTGGAGGTTCCTAAATCACCTGGGACACCCCCGAAAAATTTGGGAACCCCAAAATTTCAGGAATGCAAAAAACCCGGAAAAAATCCCATCAAAAATGAAAAATTTCCCCAAAAATCCCCCCAAAAAATCAAAATTTTCCCAAAATTCTCAAAAAAATTCCCAAAATCTCAAAAAATTCCCCCAAAATCCCCAAATTTGGGAAATCTGGGGGTTCGTAAATCATCTGGGACACCCCCGAAAAAATTTGGGATCCCCAAAATTTCGGGAATGCAAAAAACCCGGAAAAAATCCCATCAAAAATGAAAAATTCCCCCCAAAAAATCGAAAATTTTACCCAAAAATCCACAAAAAATTCCCCCAAATCCCCAAATCTGGAGGTTCCTAAATCACCTGGGACACCCGAAAAAATTTGGGATCCCCAAAATTTCAGGAATGCAAAAAACCCGGAAAAAATCTCATAAAAAATGAAAAATTTTCCCCAAAATCCCCACAAAAAATCCAAATTTTCCCCAAAAATCTGAAAAAATTTCCCCCAAAATCCCCAAATTTGGGAAATCTCGAGGTTCCTAAATCACCTCGGCCATGGGAGCAACTGGACTGGTTTGAACTGGGAGGGACTGGGAGGGAACTGGGATTGAACTGGGCCAAACTGGGAGTTACTGGGATTGAACTGGGAGTTACTGGGAGCACTGGGATCACAGCTGGAGTCAAACTGGGAGCACTGGGAGGGAACTGGACTGAACTGGGATAAACTGGGATGAACTGGGATGGACTGGGAGGGACTGAGAGTGCACTGGGCCAAACTGGGCTAAACTGGGAGTTACTGGGAGCACTGGGATCACAGCTGGAGTCAAACTGGGAGGGACTGGGGTCATACTGGGAGCACTGGGAGGAACTGGGAAGGCACTGGGCATTACTGGGATGAACTGGGAGGGACTGGGAGGGAACTGGGAGTTACTGGGATGAACTGGGAGGGACTGGGATGGACTGGGAGCACTGGGATCACACCTGGAGTCCAACTGGGATAAACTGGGATGAACTGGGAGGGACTGGGATGAACTGGGAGGGAACTGGGATGGGCTGGGAAGGCACTGGGAGTTACTGGGATGAACTGGGGGTTACTGGGAGCACTGGGATCACAGCTGGAGTCAAACTGGAGGGAACTGGGGTCATACTGGGAGCACTGGGAGGAACTGGAAGGCACTGGGCATTACTGGGAGGAACTGGGAGGTAACTGGGAGGGAACTGGGCCGAACTGGGATGAACTGGGCCAAACTGGGAGTTACTGGGATTGAACTGGGATGGACTGGGAGGGAACTGGGAGGGAACTGGGAGGGAACTGAGAGTTACTGGGAGCACTGGGATCACAGCTGGAGTCAAACTGGGAGCACTGGGAGGGACTGGGAGGGAACTGGGATTGAACTGGGAGTTACTGGACTAAACTGGGAGTTACTGGGAGCAACTGGGAGCAACTGGGAGAGACTGGGAGAGACCGGGAGGACTCTGGGCCAAACTGGGCCAAACTGGGAGTTACTGGGATTGAACTGGGAGCACTGGGCTGGACTGGGAGGGCACTGGGATGAACTGGGAAGGCACTGGGAGTTACTGGGAGGGACTGGGAAGGCACTGGGAGGGACTGGGATGAACTGGGAGCACTGGGCTGTACTGGGAAGGGCGCTTTGAGGCACTGGGATGAACTGGGATGAACTGGGAGGGAACTGGGAAGGGCACTGGGATGAACTGGGCTAAACTGGAAAGGGCACTTTGGGCCAGTGGGGTGAACTGGGAGGGACTGGGAGGGACTGGGAGGGACTGGTGTGAACTGGGAGGGACTGGGAGGGACTGGGATTGAACTGGGATGAACTGGGAAGGGCTCTTAGGGATACTGGGATGAACTGGGCTGAACTGGGATGAACTGGGAGGTCGTGGAAGGGGGAACTGGGAGAGACTGGGATGGACTGGGAGGAACTGGGATGGACTGGGGGGGACTGGGCTGAACTGGGAGGGACTGGGAGCACTGGGATCACAGCTGGGGTCAAACTGGGAGCACTGGGAGGGACTGGGATTGAACTGGGATGAACCGGGAGGAACTGGGATGAACTGGGAGGGAACTGGGAGGAACTGGGATGAACTGGGAGGGAACTGGGAGGGACTGGGAGGAACTGGGATGAACCGGGAGGAACTGGGAGGGAACTGGGAGGGGAAACTGGGATGAACTGGGTTGAACTGGGAGGGACTGGGATTCAACGGGGCTGAACTGGGAAGGGCTCTTAGGGATACTGGGAGGAACTGGGATGAACTGGGAGGGGATCAGGAGTGCACTGGGATGAACTGGGATGAACTGGGATGAACTGGGTTGAACTGGGAGGGACTGGGAGCACTGGGATCACAGCTGGAGTCAAACTGGGAGCACTGGGAGGGACTGGGATTGAACTGGGATGAACCGGGAGGAACTGGGAGGGACTGGGAGGGAACTGGGAGGGAACTGGGAGGGACTGGGAGGGAACTGGGAGGGGAAATTGGGATTGAACTGGGAGGGACTGGGATGAACTGGGAGGGAACTGGGAGGGGATTGAGAGGGAACTGGGAGGGAACTGGAACAAACTGGGATGAACTGGGAGGGACTGGGATGAAGTGGGATGAACTGGGAGGGACTGGGAGGGGACTGGAACAAACTGGGCGGGAACTGGGAGGGACTGGGAGTAAACTGGGACAAACTGGGCGGGAACTGGGACAAACTGGGAGGGACTGAGCACGTCCGTACTGGTCTGTACTGGTTTATATTGGTCCATACTGGTTTCTACTGGTCCATACTGGTCCATACTGGTTTCTACTGGTCCCTACCGGTCCATACTGGTCCATACTGGTTTATACTGGTCGATGGCGGAGCTGCTGCTGCTGACGCGCGTGGTGCCCGCGGGGGGGGGAGGGGCGGAGGCCGCGGCCCCTCCCCCGCCCCCCCCGGGACCCCTCCCCCACCCCGAGCGGGGGGGGCGGCTGTGGGGGGAGCCCCTGGCGCTGGGGGTGAGCGACTGGCTATACTGGTTTGGACTGGTTTGTACTGGGAGGGACTGGGAGGGACTGGGAGCGACTGGGAGAGGGGTTGGGGGGACTGGGTTATACTGGTTTGTACTGGGAGCGACTGGGGTATACTGGTTTGTACTGGTTTGGACTGGTTTGTACTGGGAGGGACTGGGGTATACTGGTTTGTACTGGTTTGGACTGGGAGCGACTGGGGTATACTGGTTTGTACTGGTTTATACTGGTTTGGACTGGTTGGTACAGGGAGGGACTGGGGTATACTGGTTTGGACTGGGAGCGACTGGGGTATACTGGTTTGGACTGGGAGCGACTGGGAGGGACTGGTTTGGACTGGTTTGTACTGGGAGGGGGTTTGGGGGACTGGTTTGTACTGGTTTGTACTGGTTTGTACTGGGAGCGATTCGGAGGGGCTTTGGGGGGACTGGGTTATACTGGTTTGTACTGGTTTGTACTGGGAGGGGGTTTGGGGGGATTGGTTTGTGCTGGGAGAGACTGGGAGCGACTGGGAGGCAGTTTGGGGTTACTGGTTTGTACTGGTTTGTACTGGGAGTGACTGGGAGGGGGCTTGGGGTTACTGGGTTATACTGGTTCGTACTGGGAGCGATTGGGAGGGGGGTTGGGGGGACTGGGTTATACTGGTTTGTACTGGTTTGTACTGGGAGGGGGTTTGGGGTTACTGGTTTGTACTGGTTTGTACTGGGAGGGACTGGGAGGGGGTTTGGGGTTACTGGGTTATACTGGTTTGTACTGGGAGGGACTGGGAGGGGTTTGGGGGGACTGGTTTGTACTGGTTTGGACTGGTTTGTACTGGTTTGTACTGGGAGGGGGTTTGGGGTTACTGGGTTATACTGGTTTGTACTGGGAGGCGGTTTGGGGTCACTGGTTTGTACTGGTTTGTACTGGGAGGGGGTTTGGGGTTACTGGGTTATACTGGTTTGTACTGGGAGGGACTGGGAAAGGGTTTGGGGGGACTGGGTTATACTGGATGATACTGGTTTGTACTGGGAGGCGGTTTGGGGTTACTGGTTTGTACTGGTTTGTACTGGGAGGGACTGGGAGGGGGGTTGGGGGGACTGGGTTATACTGGTTTGTACTGGGAGGGCACTGGGAGGGACTGGGAAAGGGTTTGGGGGGACTGGGTTATACTGGTGTGTACTGGTTTGTACTGGGAGGGGGTTTGGGGTTACTGGTTTGTACTGGTTTGTACTGGGAGCGACTGGGAGGGGGTGAAAGGGGGAGCTTGGATTACTGGTTTGTACTGGTTTATATTGGTTTGTACTGGGTTATACTGGTTTATACTGGGAGGGCCTGGGAGTGGGTTTGGGGCTGCTGGTTTGTACTGGTTTGTACTGGTGTGTGCTGGGAAGTGATTGGGTGTTACTGGTTCATACTGGTTTGTACTGGGAGTGGGTTTGGGGTTACTGGGTTATACTGGTTTGTACTGGGAGTGGGTTTGGGGTTACTGGTTTGTGCTGGTTTATACTGGTTTGGGGTTGGAGGTTACTGGTTTATACTGGGAGTAAACTGGGACGGGGGTTGGGGTTACTGGTTTGTACTGGTTTGGGTTACTGGTTTATACTGGTTTAGGGTGTTTTGTTACTGGTGTGTACTGGTTTGTACTGGTCTGTGCTGGTCTGTACTGGTCTGCGCTGGTCTGTACTGGTTTATACTGGTCTGTACTGGTCTGTACTGGTCTGTACTGGTTTGTACTGGTTTGTACTGGTCTGTACTGGTCTGTGCTGGTTTATACTGGTCTGTGCTGGTCTGTGCTGGTCTCTGGCGTTACTGGTTTGTACTGGGATGAACTGGGAGGGGGGTTGGGGTTACTGGTTTATACTGGTTTGGGTTACTGGTTTATACTGGTTTATACTGGTTTATACTGGTTTAGGGTGTTTTGTTACTGGTGTGTACTGGTCTGTGCTGGTCTCTGGCGTTACTGGTTTGTACTGGGACGAACTGGGAGGCCCCGGGGTGGGGGAGGGGCGGCTTTGGGACATTTTTGGACTTTGGAATTCGGGGGCGTTTGGGGTGGGGGAGGGGCGGGGCTGGAGCGATGTGGGGGAGGGGCTTGGGGGGGTGGGGGAGGGGCCAAATTTGGGTCCTTTTGGTGATGGGGGAGGGGCGGGTTTGGGGGTGGGGGAGGGGCCAAAATTGGGGATGGGGGAGGGGCAAACCCAGGCCCTTTTTAGGGTGGGGGAGGGGCCAAATTTGGGTCCTTCTTAGGGTGGGGAGGGGCAGTTTTGGGGTGGGGGAGGGGCCAAAGTTGGGGTCCTTTTTAGGGTGGGGGGAGGGGCGAATTTTACATTGGGGGAGGGGCAAATCCAAGTCCTTTTCAGGGTGGGGGAGGGGCCCAAATGTGGGGATGGGGGAGGGGCGATTTTGGCTCCTTTTTAGGGTGGGGGGAGGGGCCCGAATTTTAGATTGGGGGAGGGGTGATTTTGGCTCCTTTTTAGGGTGGGGGAGGGGCGAATTCTAGATTGGGGGAGGGGCGATTTTGGCTCCTTTTTACGGTGGGGGAGGGGCGAATTTTAGATTGGGGGAGGGGCAAATCCAAGTCCTTTTCAGGGTGGGGGAGGGGCCGAAATGTGGGGATGGGGGAGGGGCGATTTTGGCTCCTTTTTAGGGTGGGGGGAGGGGCCCAAATTTTAGATTGGGGGAGGGGCGATTTTGGCTCCTTTTTAGGGTGGGGGAGGGGCGAATTCTAGATTGGGGGAGGGGCGATTTTGGCTCCTTTTTACGGTGGGGGAGGGGCGATTTTTGGGGTGGTTTTTTTTTTTTTTTTTCTTTTGTTTTTTTTTTTGGCGGCGGTGGGGGAGGGGCCGCCCCTCCCCCCTCCCCTCCCCCACCCCCCCCCTGACCCGCCCCTCCCCCCCCCCAGGTGTCGCAGGTGCTGCTCGGGAGCCTCCAGGTGGCGCTCGGGGCCGCCCTGCTGGGAGCGCTGGGAGACCCCGTGGGGGCGCAGCTGGGAACGGCCCTGGGGAGCGGCCCCGCGGTGAGGGGGGGGCGGGTAAACTGGGGTATACTGGGATATACTGGGGGGGACTGGGAGGGGATTGGGATGGGATTGGGATGGGATTGGGGGGGACTGGGATGGGATTGGGATGGGATTGGGATAGACTGGGATATACTGGGAGGGACTGGGATGGGATTGGGATAGACTGGGATATACTGGGAGGGACTGGGATGGGATTGGGATAGACTGGGATATACTGGGAGGGACTGGGATGGGATTGGGATAGACTGGGATATACTGGGAGGCACTGGGATGGGATTGGGATGGGATTGGGATAGACTGGGATATACTGGGAGGGACTGGGATGGGATTGGGAGGGGACTGGGATATACTGGGAGGGACTGGGGTATACTGGGATATACTGGGAGGGGACTGGGATGGGATTGGGATAGACTGGGAGGGACTGGGAGGGGACTGGGATATACTGGGAGGGACTGGGATGGACTGGGGGGGACTGGGATATACTGGGATATACTGGGAGGGACTGGGATGGACTGGGGTAGACTGGGATATACTGGGAGGAGACTGGGATGGGATTGGGATAGACTGGGAGGGACTGGGAGGGGACTGGGATATACTGGGAGGGGACTGGGATGGGATTGGATAGACTGGGAGGGACTGGGAGGGGACTGGGATATACTGGGAGGGACGGGGAGGGACTGGGGTATACTGGGAGGGACTGGGAGGGACTGGGATGGGATTGGATAGACTGGGATATACTGGGATAGACTAGGAGGGGACTGGGATATACTGGGAGGGACTGGGGTATACTGGGATATACTGGGAGGGGACTGGGATGGGATTGGGATAGACTGGGAGGGACTGGGGGGGACTGGGATGGGATTGGGATAGACTGGGAGGGACTGGGGGGGACTGGGAGGGACTGGGAGGGGACTGGGATGGGATTGGAGGGGACTGGGATATACTGGGAGGGACTGGGAGGGACTGGGATATACTGGGATATACTGGGATGGACTGGGATATACTGGGATGGACTGGGATATACTGGGAGGGACTGGGGTATACTGGGATGGGATTGGGATGGGATTGGGAGGGACTGGGAGGGACTGGGATATACTGGGATATACTGGGATAGACTGGGATAGACTGGGATGGACTGGGATATACTGGGAGGGGACTGGGGTGTACTGGGATGGGATTGGGATGGGATTGGGAGGGACTGGGGTATACTGGGATAAACTGGGATAGACTGGGAGGGACTGGGATAGACTGGGATATACTGGGATATACTGGGAGAGAACTGGGAGGGACTGGGATAGACCGGGAGGGGATTGGGATAGACTGTGGTGTACTGGGATATACTGGGATATACTGGGATGGACTGGGAGGGGATTGGGATGGGTAAAATGGGGATTCGGGGTTACTGGTTTATACTGATCCATACCGGTCCATACTGGTCCATACTGGTTTATACTGGTCCATACTGGTCCATACTGGTCTGTACTGGTTTATACCGGTCCATACTGGTTTATACTGGTCCATACTGGTCCATACCGGTCCATACTGGTCCATACTGGTCCATACCGGTCCATACTGGTCCATACTGGTCCATACTGGTTTATACTGGTTTATACTGGTCCATACTGGTCCATACTGGTTTATACTGGTCCGTACTGGTCCGTACTGGTTTATACTGGTCCATACTGGTCCATACCGGTCCATACTGGTCCCACAGCTGATGGCGGCGGGGGCGGCGCTGGCGGCCATGGCCAAGGGACCCTCGGCCGGACGGGTGAGAGCGGGGACAGGGCGGGGCGTGGCTGGTCACTGCGGTCACTCAGGGTCACTCATTGGTCACTCAGTGGTCACTCAGTGGTCACTCAGTGGTCACTCATTGGTCACTCATTGGTCACTCAATGGTCACTCAGGGTCACTCAGGGTCACTCAGTGGTCACTCAGTGGTCACTCATTGGTCACTCAGTGGTCACTCATTGGTCACTCAGTGGTCACTCAGGGTCACTCAGGGTCACTCAGTGGTCACTCATTGGTCACTCAGTGGTCACTCATTGGTCACTCAGTGGTCACTCAGGGTCACTCAGGGTCACTCAGGGTCACTCATTGGTCACTCAGCGGTCACTCAGCGGTCACTCAGTGGTCACTCATTGGTCACTCAGTGGTCACTCATTGGTCACTCAGTGGTCACTCAGGGTCACTCAGGGTCACTCAGGGTCACTCATTGGTCACTCAGCGGTCACTCAGCGGTCACTCAGGGTCACTCAGTGGTCACTCATTGGTCACTCAGCAGTCACTCAGTGGTCACTCACTGGTCACTCAATGGTCACTCAGTGGTCACTCAGTGGTCACTCAATGGTCACTCAGTGGTCACTCACTGGTCACTCAATGGTCACTCAGTGGTCACTCAGTGGTCACTCAATGGTCACTCATTGGTCACTCAGTGGTCACTCATTGGTCACTCAGTGGTCACTCAGCGGTCACTCAGGGTCACTCAGCGGTCACTCATTGGTCACTCAGTGGTCACTCATTGGTCACTCAGCGGTCACTCAGTGGTCACTCATTGGTCACTCAGCGGTCACTCATTGGTCACTCATTGGTCACTCATTGGTCACTCATTGGTCACTCAGGGTCACTCAGCGGTCACTCAGTGGTCACTCAGTGGTCACTCATTGGTCACTCACTGGTCACTGCGGTCACTCAATGGTCACTCAGTGGTCACTCAGCGGTCACTCCCCGCAGGCTCTGGCCGCGCTGGCGCTGGACATCGTGGGTCAGTTTTAGGTCATTTTTGGGCCAGATTTTGGGGGATTTTTGGGGTTTTTTTGGGGTGGGTTGCTGCTGGTCACTCAGCGGTCACTCAGCGGTCACTCATTGGTCATTCATTGGTCACTCAGCGGTCACTCATTGGTCACTCCTTGGTCACTCATTGGTCACTCATTGGTCACTCAGCGGTCACTCAGCGGTCACTCATTGGTCACTCAGCAGTCACTCAGCGGTCACTCAGTGGTCACTCAGTGGTCACTCAGTGGTCACTCATTGGTCACTCAGCGGTCACTCAGTGGTCACTCAGTGGTCACTCATTGGTCACTCAGTGTCACTCATTGGTCACTCAGCGGTCACTCATTGGTCACTCAGTGGTCACTCAGTGGTCACTCAGGGTCACTCAGTGGTCACTCAGTGGTCACTCATTGGTCACTCATTGGTCACTCACTGGTCACTGCGGTCACTCAATGGTCACTCAGCGGTCACTCAGCGGTCACTCAGTGGTCACTCATTGGTCACTCAGCGGTCACTCAGCCGTCACTCATTGGTCACTCAGCGGTCACTCATTGGTCACTCAGTGGTCACTCCCCGCAGGCTCGGGCCGCGCTGGCGCTGGACATCGTTGGTCACTTTTAGGTCATTTTTGGGCCAGATTTTTGAATTTTTTGGGGTTTTTTTGGGGTGGTTGCTGCTGGTCACTCAGTGGTCACTCAGCGGTCACTCAGCGGTCACTCCCCGCAGGCTCGGGCCGCGCTGGCGCTGGACATCGTGGGTCAGTTTTAGGTCATTTTTGGGCCAGATTTTGGGGGATTTTTGGGGTTTTTTGGGGTGGGTTGCTGCTGGTCACTCAGCGGTCACTCAGCGGTCACTCAGGGTCACTCCCCGCAGGCTCGGGCCGCGCTGGCGCTGGACATCGTGGCGTCCATCGTGTCCTTCCTGGCCCTGGGCGTGCAGGGGCTGCTCCTCCCCCACAGCTGCCCCTGGTGCTACAACCTGGGCCCGGCCGCGCAGGTGAGGCCAGCGGGCAGCGATGGTCAGCGATGGTCACTCATGGTCACTCATGGGCAGTGATGGTCACTCATGGGCAGTGATGGTCAGGGATGGTCACTCATGGTCACTCATGGTCACTCATGGTCACTCATGGTCACTCAGTGGTCAGTGATGGGCACTCATGGTCACTCATGGTCACTCATGGTCAGTGATGGGCAGTGATGGGCAGCGATGGTCAGCGATGGTCACTCATGGTCACTCATGGGCAGTGATGGGCACTCATGGTCACTCATGGTCACTCATGGTCACTCATGGGCACTCATGGTCACTCATGGGCAGTGATGGGCAGGGATGGGCACTCATGGTCACTCATGGTCACTCATGGTCACTCATGGTCACTCATGGGCAGTGATGGGCACTCATGGGCACTCATGGGCAGTGATGGACAGGGATGGGCACTCATGGTCACTCATGGTCACTCATGGTCACTCATGGTCACTCATGGGCAGTGATGGACAGGGATGGTCACTCATGGTCACTCATGGTCACTCATGGTCACTCATGGGCAGTGATGGGCACTCATGGTCACTCATGGTCACTCATGGTCACTCATGGGCACTCATGGTCACTCATGGTCACTCATGGTCACTCATGGTCACTCATGGTCAGTGATGGGCAGTGATGGGCACTCATGGTCACTCATGGTCACTCATGGTCACTCATGGTCAGTGATGGGCAGTGATGGGCACTCATGGTCACTCATGGTCACTCATGGTCACTCATGGTCACTCATGGTCAGTGATGGGCAGTGATGGTCACTCATGGTCACTCAGTGGTCAGTGATGGTCACTCATGGGCAGTGATGGTCACTCATGGTCAGTGATGGTCACTCATGGTCACTCAGTGGTCAGTGATGGTCAGTGATGGTCACTCATGGTCACCACTGGTCAGTGATGGTCAGTGATGGTCACTCATGGTCACTCAGTGGTCAGTGATGGTCACTCATGGGCAGTGATGGTCACTCATGGTCACCACTGGGCAGTGATGGTCACTCATGGTCAGTGATGGTCACTCATGGTCACCACTGGTCAGTGATGGTCAGTGATGGTCACTCATGGTCACCACTGGTCAGTGATGGGCAGGGATGGTCACTCATGGTCACTCATGGTCAGTGATGGTCAGTGATGGTCAGTGATGGTCAGTGATGGTCACTCATGGTCAGTGATGGTCACTCATGGTCAGTGATGGTCACTGATGGTCACTCATGGTCAGTGATGGTCACTCATGGTCAGTGATGGTCAGTGATGGTCACTCATGGTCAGTGATGGTCAGTGATGGTCACCACTGGGCAGTGATCATCAGTGATGGGCAGTGATGGTCAGTGATGGTCAGTGATGGGCAGGGATGGTCAGTGATGGTCAGTGATGGTCACTCATGGTCAGTAATGGTCAGTGATGGTCACTCAGTGGTCAGTGATGGTCACTGATGGGCAGGGATGGTCACTCATGGTCACTCATGGTCACTCAGTGGTCAGTGATGGTCACTCATGGTCACTCATGGTCACTCAGTGGTCAGTGATGGTCACTCATGGTCACTCATGGTCACTCATGGTCACTCATGGTCACTCATGGTCAGTGATGGGCACTCATGGTCACCACTGGTCAGTGATGGTCAGTGATGGGCACTCATGGGCAGTGATGGTCACTCATGGTCACTCATGGTCAGTGATGGTCACTCATGGGCAGTGATGGTCACTCATGGTCACTCATGGTCACTCAGTGGTCACTCATGGTCACTGATGGTCGGTGATGGTCACTCATGGTCACTCATGGTCAGTGATGGGCACTCATGGTCAGTGATGGGCACTCATGGTCACCACTGGTCAGTGATGGTCAGTGATGGTCACTCATGGTCACCACTGGTCAGTGATGGTCAGTGATGGTCAGCGATGGTCAGTGATGGTCACTCATGGTCACCACTGGTCAGTGATGGTCAGTGATGGTCAGTGATGGTCACTCATAGTCACTCATGGGCAGTGATGGTCACTCATGGTCACTCATGGTCACTCATGGTCAGTAATGGTCACTCATGGTCAGTGATGGTCACTCATGGTCACCACTGGTCAGTGATGGTCAGTGATGGTCACTCATGGTCACCACTGGGCAGTGATGGTCACTCATGGTCAGTGATGGTCAGTGATGGGCAGGGATGGTCAGTGATGGTCAGTGATGGTCACTCATGGTCAGTGATGGTCAGTGATGGTCACTCATGGTCAGTGATGGTCAGTGATGGTCAGCCATGGTCACTCATGGTCAGTGATGGTCAGTGATGGTCAGTGATGGTCAGTGATGGTCACTCATGGTCAGTGATGGTCAGTGATGGTCAGTGATGGTCACTCATGGTCAGTGATGGTCAGTGATGGGCAGTGATGGTCACTCATGGTCAGTGATGGTCAGTGATGGGCAGTGATGGTCACTCATGGTCAGTGATGGGCACTCATGGTCAGTGATGGGCACTCATGGTCAGGGATGGTCAGTGATGGTCAGTGATGGTCAGGGATGGTCAGTGATGGTCAGTGATGGTCAGGGATGGTCAGTGATGGTCACTCATGGTCAGTGATGGTCAGTGATGGTCACCACTGTTCAGTAATGGTCACCGCTGGTCAGTGATGGTCACCACTGGGCAGTGATGGTCACCACTGGTCAGTAATGGTCACCGCTGGTCAGTGATGGTCACCACTGGGCAGTGATGGTCACTCATGGTCAGTGATGGTCAGTGATGGGCACTCTGGGGCAGTTTGGTTCACTCTGGGTCAGTTATGGGTCACTCTGGGTCAGTTATTGGTCACTCTGGGGCAGTTATTGGTCACTCTGGGGCAGTTATTGGTCACTCTGGAGCAGTTATTGATCACTCTGGGGCAGTTATGGGTCAGTTATTGGTCACTGGGGCAGTTATTGGTCACTCTGGGGCAGTTATTGGTCACTCTGGGGCAGTTATTGGTCATTTATTGGTCACTCACGGGTCAGTTTTTGGTCACTTTTTGGTCACTCATGGGTCACTTTATGTGTCAATTTTGGGTCATTTCTGTGTCAATTAAGAGTCAAGTTTTAATTTTGGGTCAGTTTGGGATTAATTTCAGGTCAATTTTTAATCAATTTTTGCTCAGCTTGGGATTAATTTCAGGTCAGTTTTTACTCAATTTTTGATCAACTTGGGAATAATTTCAGGTCAATTTTTAATCGATTTTTGGTCAATTTGGAATTAATTTCAGGTCAATTTTTAATCAGTTTTTGACAATTTGGGATTAATTTCAGGTCAGTTCTGGATGAAATTTTGGGTCAGTTTAGGGCTGGATTTAGGTCCATTATGGGGTCATGGTTTGGTCAATTTTTGTGTCAATTTTCTGTCATTTTTGAGCCGATTTTCCCCCATTTTCCCCCATTTCCCGTCCACCAGGGGGTGCTGCTGGGCACCCACGTGCTGCTGCTGACGTCATCGGCGGCGGGGGCGGTGCTGGCCGTGATTGGCTGCGTGGCGGCCGCCAGGGGCCGCCCCAAGGCGACGCCAATGGTGAGTGACAGAAGGGGCGTGGCCATGGGGTGATTAATGAGGGGGGTGTGGTTTATAAGGGTCTCGCTTCATTATATGGACATTGGGGCGGGGTTGTGGGCGTGGCAAACACTGACCACGCCCCCTGTCCCGCCCCCAGCCCGTGGTGATCTATCAGACAGCGATGCCTGCCCCAGGGGCGGGGCCAGTCGAGACCACACCCCCTGTTCAACAATAAAGACCAATCACAGCTGAGAGTGCATCTGGCTCCGCCTCCTTTATTTGATTGGCTGGGGAGGGGGATGAGGTCATTGGTGGCACTGGAGCAAACTGGGAACAACTGGGAGCCAACTGGGAGCCTTTTCCCCTCAGGTTTCAGCCCTTTTTTGTCTTTAAATTTCCCACCCTTTTTGTCATCAAATTTCCCGCCCTTTTCTCCTCCATTTTCCCCTCACACTTCCCTCCATTTTCCCCTCACGTTTCCCCCCATTTTTCCCCTCATATTTCCATCCATTTCCCCCCTCACAGTTCCCACTTTTTTCCCCTCGTAGTTTCTGCTATTTTCCCGTTTCCTCTCCTTTTCCCCTCACGTTTCTCTCACGTTTCCCTCCATTTTCCCCCTCACATTTCCTGCCTTTTTTCCCCTGAAAGTTCTTGCTTTTTCCCCCTCACATTTCCCGCCTTTTTTCTCCTCACAGTTCTTGCCATTTTCCCTCACATTTCCCGCCTCTTTTCTCCTGAAAGTTCCTGCCATTATCCCCTCACATTTCCCACCTTTTCCCCCCTCACGTTTCTCTCCATTTTCCCCTCACATTTCCCTCCATTTCCCCCTCACAGTTGCCACCATTTTCCCCCTCACGCTTCCCACTTTTTTCCCCTCACATTCACTTCCATTTTCCCCCTCAGAGTTCCCACCTTTTTCTCTCATGCTTCCCTCCATTTTCCCCCTCATAGTTCCCGGCCCTTTCCCCTTCACACTTCTCACTTTTTCCCCTCATGTTTTTCGCCATTTTCCCTCATGTTTTCCTCCATTTTCCCCTCTCATTTCCCACCATTTTCCCCATCACATTTCCCTCCATTTTCCCTCACGTTTTCCTCCATTTTCCCCCTCATGCTTCCCACTTTTTCCCTTCACGTTTGCCCCCATTTTCCCTCATGTTTTCCTTCATTTTCCCCTCACGTTTCCCTCCATTTTCTCCTCACTTTTTTCCCCTCAAAGTTTCTCCCATTTTCCCATCACAGTTCCCGCCCTTTCCCCCCTCATGTTTCCCACTTTTTCCCCTCATGTTTTCCTCCATTTTCCCCACACGTTTCCCTCCCTTTTCCCCTCATGTTTTCCTCCATTTTCCCCTCACGTTTCCCTCCATTTTCCCCTTCACAGTTCCTACCCTTTCCCCCTCATGTTTCCCACTTTTTCCCCTCATGTTTTCCTCCATTTTCCCCTCACGTTTCCCTCCATTTTTCCCTCACGTTTCCCTCCATTTTCCCCTTCACAGTTCCTACCCTTTCCCCCTCATGTTTCCCACTTTTTCCCCTCACGTTTTTCTCCATTTTCCCTCATGTTTTCCTCCATTTTCCCCCTCACGTTTCCCAACATTTTCTCCTCACGTTTTCCTCCATGTTTCCCGCATGTTTTCCCCATTTTTCCCTCATGTGTTCTTCAATTTCTCCCCTCACGTTTTCCTCCATTTTCTCCTCATGTTTATCACCCTTTCTCCCTCATGTTTCCCGCCTTTTCCCCTCACAGTTCTCGCCCTTTTTCCCCCTCATGCTTCCCACTTTTTTCCCCTCACGTTTCCCCCCATTTTCACTCGTGTTTTCCTCCATTTTTCCCTCATGGTTCCTACCATTTTTCCCCTCACAGTTCCCACTTTTTTCCCCTCATAGTTTCTGCTATTTCCCCCTCATGTTTCCTCTCCTTTTCCCCTCATGTTTTCCTCCATTTTCCCCTAACGATTTCCACCTTTTCCCCCTCACATTTCCCACTGTTTCCCCTCACATTTCCTGTCCTTTTTGTCCTCAAATTTCCCTCCTTTTCCCTCCATTTTTCTACTGTTTCCCCCTCATGTTTCCCTCACAATTCCTGCCATTTCCCCCTTCACAATTCCCGCACTTTTCCCCTCACATTTCCCTTTTTCTCCTCAAATTTCCTGTCCTTTCCCCCCTTTTTCCCCTCACATTTCCCATGTTTCCTCCTCATTTTCCAGCCCATTTCCCCTCATTTTCCTGATTTGTCTCCTTCGAATTTCCCACATTTTCCCTCTCATTTTCCTGCCCTATTGCCCCTGATATTTCCTGCCCCTTTTCCCCTCACATTTCCATCTTTTCCCCTCAAAATTTCTGCCTTTTCCCCCCCTCACATTTTTCTCATTTTTCATCCATTTTCCCCTCGAGTTTTTCTTATTTTTTCCTAATTCTCCAACTTTCCCCCCTCGTTTTCTGCATCAAAATGGGCAGGAAGGAGGAAAAATGATCCAAAAGTGGGGAAAATCAGGAGAGAAAGGGGAAAAATTGGTGGGAAGGAGGAAAACCCGGGAAATAATATCCAAAAATGGGGGAAATTAGGGGGAAATGAAGGGGCAAATGAGGTAAAATGGGGGAAATCAGGGTGAAAAGGGGCAAAACTGGGGGAAATCAGGGGGAAAATGAGGTGAAAATGGGGAAGAAAGGGGGAAAAAAGGGGTGGAAAGGGATAAAATCCAGAGAAAATTAGGCAAAACCGGGGAAAATCAGGGGGAAATGAGACAAAAATGGGCAGGAAGGAGGAAAACCCAAGGAAAAATGATCCAGAAATGGGGAAGATCAGGGAAAATGAGGCAAAAATGGGATAAATCAGGGGAAAATTCGCGTTAAAATGGGAAAAATCAGGGAAAAATGAAGTAAGAATGGGGAAAACGGGGGAGAAAAGGGACAAAAGCCACAGAAAATGAGGCAAAAATGGGGAAAATCAGCAGAAAATGAGGCAAAACTGGGGAAATAGGGGGAAAATGAAGCAAAATGGGGAAAACCAGGGGGGAAATGAGGCAAAACTTGGATAAAGCAGGGGAAAATGAGGTAAAAATGGGGAAAATCAGGGAGGAAATGAGGCAAAACGAGGAAATCAGGGGAAAATTGAGGTTAAAATGGGGAAAATCAGGGGAAAATGAGGCAAAACTGGGAGAAATCGGGGGGGATCCAGATAAAATAAGGAAAAATCGGGAGAAAAGCGGGGGGAAAACGGGGAAAAGCGGGTCTGGGCGGGCTCCGAACTGGGGCAAACTGGGCTAAACTGGGCTAAACTGGGCCAAACTGGGCCAAACCGGGCCGAAGTGGGGCGGGATGGCTGAGTCAGAGCGTCCCGGGATTAAGGAGATTTACGAGATCCGGGGAAACTGAGGCAGGAGCGGCCCCGCCCCTCCCCCAGGGCGGGCGCGGCCACAAAAGCGCGGGGACAGCGCGGGGGGGGGCGGGGACAGAGGCGACAGCCGGGACAGGATGGGACAGCGGTGAGGACATGGGGGGACATGGGGGGAATATGGGGGGAAATGGGAAAAAATAGGGGGGAAATGGAGGGGGGGGATGGAAACATGGGGGGAATGTGGGGAAATGTGGGGGGGATATGGGAAATGGAAATGGGGGAAATGTGGGAGGAAATATGGGAAATGGAAATGGGGGAAATAGGGGGGAAATATGGGGAGAATATGGGGGAAATAGGGGGGAAATGGGGGATGGAAATAGGGGAAATAGGGGGAAATATGGGAAATGGAAATGGGGGAAATAGGGGGGAAATATGGGGAGAATATGGGGGAAATAGGGGGGAAATGGGGGATGGAAATGGGGGAAATAGGGGGAAAATATGGAGAAATATGGGGGGGAAATGGGGGGAAATGTGGGGGGAGTATTGGGGGAAATGGGAAAAAATAGGGGGGAAATGGAGGGGGGGGGATGGAAATATGGGGGGAATATGGGGGAATTCTGGGGGAATTCTGGGGAATGGAAATGGGGGAAATGTGGGGGGAAATATGGGGGAATGGAGGAAATAGAAATGGGGAGATATGGGAGGAAACGGGGGAAATATGGGGGAAATGAGGGAAATGGAAATATGGGGGAAATGGAAATATGGGGGAAATGTGGGGGGAAATATGGGGGAATTATGGGGGAATATGGGGAATGGAAATGGGGGAAATGTGGGGGGGAATGAGGAGTGGGGGAATGGGAAATATGGGGGGAAATGGAAATGGGGGAATGGAGGAAATAGAAATGGGGAAATATGGGAGGAAATGGGGAAATATGGGGGAAGTATGGGGGAAATATGGGGAATGGAAATGGAGGAATATGGGGGAAATATGAGGGAAAAATGGGGGGAAATATGGGGGAATTATGGGGGAATTATGGGGAATGGAAATGGGGGAAATATGGGGGAAATGGAAATGGGGGAATGGAGGAAATAGAAATGGGGAGATATGGGAGGAAACGGGGGAAATATGGGGGAAATGAGGGAAATGGAAATATGGGGGAAATGGAAATATGGGGGAAATGTGGGGGGAAATATGGGGGAATTATGGGGGAATATGGGGAATGGAAATGGGGGAATGGAGGAAATAGAAATGGGGAAATATGGGAGGAAATGGGGGAAATATGGGGGGAATATGGGGAATGGAAATGGGGGAATGGAGGAAATGGAAATGGAGGAATATGGGGGAAATATGGGGAATGGAAATGGGGGGAAAATGGAAATGGAAATAGGGAAATACGGGGAAAATGGGAAATAGGGGGGGGAATGGGGAAAAATAGGGGGAAAGGGGGGATGGGGGAAATGGAGAAGACGGGAAATGGGGAAATGGGAAATATGGGAGGAAATGGGGGAAACGGGGGGGAAATGGGGGGAAACATGGGAGAAATTGGGGGAATATGGGAATGGAAATGGGGGAAATGGGAAATACGGGGAAATGGGAAATATGGGTGGAAATTGAGGGGAATTGGGGGGAAATGGGAAATGGGGGAAATGTGGGGGAAATGGGAAATGGAAATGTGGGGGAATGGGGAATGGAAATATGGGGGAATGGGGGGAATGGGGACATGGGCAAATGGGAGGAATGGGGGGAAATGGGGGAAAATTGGGGGAGAACTGCGGGAAAATGGGGAAAAAAAAGGAGGGGGAGGGGCCAGGCTGCGGGGGAGGGGCAGCCGGGTCACCGTGTCCCCTCCGTGTCCCCTCCGTGTCCCCTCCGTGTCCCCTCCGTGTCCCCTCAGGGCCGTGGAGCCGCTGCTGCTGCTGCTGCTGCTCTCAGGTACCTGGGGACACACCTGGGGACACTTTGGGGACACACCTGGGACATTTGGGGACATTTTGGGATGTTTTGGGGACATTTTGGGGCATTTTGGCGACATTTGGAGTCAGTTTGGGGACATTTTGGGAGACTTTGGAGTCAATTTAGAGTCAATTTGGGGACATTTGGGGACATTTTGGGATGTTTTGGGGACATTTAGTGTCATTTTGGGGACATTTGGAGTCAGTTTGGGGACATTTTGGGGACTTTGGAGTCAATTTAGAGTCAATTTGGGGACACCTGGGGACACAGGGACGCTCCTGGTGGCATTGTCCCCACACCTGGTGGCCCAAGGGACACTCCTGGTGTCCCCATGGAGGTGCCACACCTGCTGTCCCCATGCAGGTGACACAGGTGTCCCCAAGAAGGTGCCACACCTGGTGCCAGGGGATAATCCGGGTGGCGCTGTCCCCATAAAAGGTGCCACACCTGCTGTCCCCACGAGGTGACATTCTTGGTGGCACTGTCCCCATGGAGGTGACACACTTGTCCCCACGGAGGTGCCATGCTTGTCCCCATGGAGGTGACACACTTGTCCCCATGGAGGTGACATTCTGGGTGGCACTGTCCCCATGCAGGTGACACAGGTGTCCCCATGGAGGTGCCACACCTGGTGGCCCCGGTGCCACTCCTGGTGGCACTGTCCCCATGGAGGTGACACCCGTGTCCCCAAGTCCCCATGGAGGTGCCACCCCTGGTGGCCCAGGTGACATTCTGGGTGGCCTTGTCCCCATGGAGGTGACACTCCTGGTGGCACTGTCCCCATGGAGGTGTCACACGTGTCCCCATGTCCCCACGAGGTGACACACTTGTCCCCATATCGGTGCCACACCCGGTGACCAGGGGATAATCCGGGTGGCGCTGTCCCCATAAAAGGTGCCACACCTGCTGTCCCCACGAGGTGACATTCTTGGTGGCACTGTCCCCGTGGAGGTGCCACACCTGGTGGCACCACGTTCCCATGGAGGTGACACTCCTGGTGGCATTGTCCCCGTGAGGTGCCAACGTGTCCCCATAAAAGGTGCCACACCTGCTGTCCCCACGAGGTGACACTCCTGGTGGCATTGTCCCCATGGAGGTGTCACACCTGCTGTCCCCATAAAGATGCCACACTCGGTGACCCAGCTGCCACTGCTGCTGCCACCACCGCCACAAAGCCACCCCTGTTGTCCCTTTGTCCCCGCGTGTGCCACCGCATGCCCACACTGTCCCTTTGTCCCACATTGTCCCTTTGTCCCCACACTGTCCTTTGTCCCCGCGTGTGCCACCGTGTGCCCCCACACTGTCCCTTTGTCCCCGCAGGTGCCACCGTGTGCCCACACTGTCCCTTTGTCCCCACAGGTGCCACCGTGTGCCCACACTGTCCCTTTGTCCCCACAGGTGCCACCGTGTGCCCACACTGTCCCTTTGTGTCCCTCTGTCCCCGCAGGTGCCACCGTGTGCCCACACTGTCCCTTTGTGTCCCTTTGTCCCCTCATTGTCCCTTTGTCCCCGCAGGTGCCACCGTGTGCCCACGCTGTCCCTTTGTCCCACACTGTCCCTTTGTCCCCACGCTGTGCCCACAGGTGCCACCGTGTGCCCACACTGTCCCTTTGTCCCACACTGTCCCTTTGTCCCCACAGGTGCCACCGTGTGCCCACGCTGTCCCTTTGTGTCCCTTTGTCCCTGCGTGTGCCACCGCATGCCCACATTGTCCCTTTGTCCCCGCAGGTGCCACCGTGTGCCCACACTGTCCCTTTGTGTCCCTTTGTCCCCTCATTGTCCCTTTGTCCCCGCAGGTGCCATCGTGTCCCCACACTGTCCCTTTGTGTCCCTTGGTCCCCGCGTGTGCCACCGTGTGCCCACGCTGTCCCTTTGTGTCCCCTGGTCCCCACAGGTGCCACCGTGTGCCCACGCTGTCCCTTTGTCCCACACTGTCCTTTGTCCCCGCAGGTGCCACCGTGTGCCCACGCTGTCCCTTTGTGTCCCTTTGTCCCCGCAGGTGCCACCGCGTGCCAGCCGCCGCGATTGTCCCCACATTGTCCCTTTGTCCCCGCAGGTGCCACCGTGTGCCAGCTGCCGCCGTGTCCCCACATTGTCCCTTTGTCCCCACAGGTGCCACTGTGTGCCCACACTGTCCCTTTGTGTCCCTTTGTCCCTGCGTGTGCCACCGTGTGCCCACACTGTCCCTTTGTCCCCACAGGTGCCACCGTGTGCCCACACTGTCCCTTTGTGTCCCTCTGTCCCCGCAGGTGCCACCGTGTGCCCACGCTGTCCCTTTGTCCCCACAGGTGCCACCGTGTGCCCACGCTGTCCCTTTGTCCCACATTGTCCCTTTGTCCCACACTGTCCTTTGTCCCCACAGGTGCCACCGTGTGCCCACGCTGTCCCTTTGTCCCACATTGTCCCTCTGTCCCCGCAGGTGCCACCGTGTGCCAGCCGCCACAGTGTGCCCACACTGTCCCTTTGTCCCACACTGTCCTTTGTCCCCGCAGGTGCCACCGTGTGCCAGCTGCCGCAGTGTCCCCACACTGGCCCTTTGTGTCCCTCTGTCCCCGCAGGTGCCACCGTGTGCCCACGCTGTCCCTTTGTCCCACATTGTCCCTTTGTCCCACACTGTCCTTTGTCCCCGCAGGTGCCACCCTGTGCCAGCTGCCGGCGTTGTCCCCTCATTGTCCCTTTGTCCCCGCAGGTGCCACCGTGTGCCCACGCTGTCCTTTGTCCCCGCAGGTGCCACCGTGTCCCCACACTGTCCCTTTGTCCCCGCAGGTGCCACCGTGTGCCCACGCTGTCCCTTTGTCCCCGCAGGTGCCACCGTGTGCCCACGCTGTCCCTTTGTGTCCCTTTGTCCCCGCAGGTGCCACCGTGTGCCAGCCGCTGCCGTTGTCCCCTCATTGTCCCTCTGTCCCCGCAGGTGCCACCGTGTGCCAGCTGCCGCCGTGTCCCCACATTGTCCCTTTGTCCCCACAGGTGCCACTGTGTGCCCACACTGTCCCTTTGTCCCCACAGGTGCCACCGTGTCCCCACACTGTCCCTTTGTCCCTGCAGGTGCCACCGTGTGCCCACACTGTCCCTTTGTGTCCTTTGTCCCCGCAGGTGCCACCGTGTGCCAGCCGCTGCCGTTGTCCCCTCATTGTCCCTTTGTCCCCGCAGGTGCCACCGTGTGCCCACACTGTCCCTTTGTGTCCCTTTGTCCCCGCAGGTGCCACCGTGTGCCAGCCGCCGCCGTGTCCCCACACTGTCCCTTTGTCCCCGCAGGTGCCACCGTGTGCCAGCCGCCGCCGTGTCCCCACACTGTCCCTTTGTGTCCCCGCAGGTGCCACCGTGTGCCCACGCTGTCCCTTTGTGTCCCTCTGTCCCCGCAGGTGCCACCGTGTGCCAGCCGCCGCCGTGTCCCCAGGGCCAGCGCGCCGAGGGTGCCGCCTGCGTGCCGCTGTCCCCGGAGGGTGCCGGTGACGAGGACCGGATCATCGGGGGTACCCGTGCCTGCCCCTGTCCCAGCCCTGGCAGGCGCTGCTGTACGGCCCGCTGCAGTGCGGGGGGGTGCTGGTGGCACCAGCGTGGGTGCTGACGGCGGCACACTGCGTCAGGAGGTGACACTGGGGACACTGGGGACAGTGACAGTGACAGTGACAGTGACAGTGACAGTGACAGTGACAGTGACAGTGACAGCCCTTGGGGACAGTGACAGTGACAGTGCTCTATGGCCCGCTGCAGTGCGGGGGGGTGCTGGTGGCACCAGCGTGGGTGCTGACGGCGGCACACTGCGTCAGGAGGTGACAGTGACATCCCTTGGGGACACTGGGGACAGTGACAGTGACAGGGACAGTGACAGTGACAGTGACAGTGCTCTATGGCCCGCTGCGGTGCGGAGGGGTGCTGGTGGCACCAGCGTGGGTGCTGACGGCGGCACACTGCGTCAGGAGGTGACACTGGGGACATCCCTGGGGACATTGGGGACATTGGGGACAGTGACAGTGACAGTGACAGTGACAGTGACAGCCCCTGGGGACAGTGACAGTGACAGTGCTCTATGGCCCGCTGCAGTGCGGGGGGGTGCTGGTGGCACCACAGTGGGTGCTGACGGCGGCACACTGCGTCAGGAGGTGACACCGGGGACACTGGGGACATTGGGGACATTGGGGACACTGGGGACAGTGACAGTGACAGTGACAGTGACAGTGACAGTGACAGTGACAGCTGTGGGGGGGTGCTGGTGGCACCAATGTGGGTGCTGACGGCGGCACACTGCGTCAGGAGGTGACACCGGGGACACTGGGGACAGTGACAGTGACATCCCTGGGGACACTGGGGACAGGGACAGTGACAGTGACAGCCCTTGGGGACAGTGACAGTGACAGTGCTCTATGGCCCGCTGCAGTGCGGGGGGGTGCTGGTGGCACCGGCGTGGGTGCTGACGGCGGCACACTGCGTCAGGAGGTGACAGTGACATCCCTTGGGGACACTGGGGACACTGGGGACAGTGACAGTGACAGCCCCTGGGGACAGTGACAGTGACAGCCCTTGGGGACAGTGACAGTGACAGCTGTGGGGGGGTGCTGGTGGCACCACAGTGGGTGCTGACGGCGGCACACTGCGTCAGGAGGTGACAGTGACATCCCTGGGGACACTGGGGACATTGGGGACAGTGACAGTGACAGCCCTTGGGGACAGTGACAGTGACAGTGCTCTATGGCCCGCTGCAGTGCGGGGGGGTGCTGGTGGCACCCATGTGGGTGCTGACGGCGGCACACTGCGTCAGGAGGTGACAGTGACATCCCTGGGGACAGTGACAGTGACAGTGACAGTGACAGTGACAGTGACAGTGACATCCCTGGGGACATTGGGGACAGTGACAGTGACAGTGACAGTGACAGTGACAGTGACAGTGCTCTATGGCCCGCTGCAGTGCGAGGGGTGCTGGTGGCACCGGTGTGGGTGCTGACGGCGGCACACTGCGTCAGGAGGTGACAGTGACATCCCTGGGGACACTGGGGACAGTGACAGTGACAGTGACAGCCCCTGGGGACAGTGACAGTGACAGTGCTCTATGGCCCGCTGCAGTGCGGGGGGGTGCTGGTGGCACCAGCGTGGGTGCTGACGGCGGCACACTGCGTCAGGAGGTGACACTGGGGACAATGGGGACAGTGACAGTGACAGTGACAGCCCCTGGGGACAGTGACAGTGACATCCTTGGGGACACTGGGGACAGTGACAGTGACAGGGACAGTGACAGTGACAGCCCCTGGGGACAGTGACAGTGACAGTGACAGTGACAGCCCTTGGGGACAGTGACAGTGACAGTGACAGTGACAGTGACAGTGACAGTGACAGTGACAGTGCTCTATGGCCCGCTGCAGTGTGGGGGGGTGCTGGTGGCACCACAGTGGGTGCTGACGGCGGCACACTGCGTCAGGAGGTGACACCGGGGACACTGGGGACAGTGACAGTGACAGTGACAGCCCTTGGGGACACTGGGGACAGTGACAGTGACGGTGACAGCCCCTGGGGACAGTGACAGTGACAGTGACAGTGACAGCCCTTGGGGACAGGGACAGTGACAGCTGCGGGGGTGCTGGTGGCACCAATGTGGGTGCTGACAGCGGCACACTGCGTCAGGAGGTGACAGTGACATCCCTGGGGACACTGGGGACAGTGACAGTGACAGTGACAGTGACAGTGACAGTGCTCTATGGCCCGCTGCAGTGCGGGGGGTGCTGGTGGCACCCATGTGGGTGCTGACGGCGGCACACTGCGTCAGGAGGTGACAGTGACATCCCTGGGGACACTGGGGACAGTGACAGTGACAGTGACAGTGACAGTGACAGCCCTTGGGGACAGTGACAGTGACAGTGCTCTATGGCCCCCTGCAGTGCGGGGGGTGCTGGTGGCACCCATGTGGGTGCTGACGGCGGCACACTGCGTCAGGAGGTGACACCGGGGACACTGGGGACATTGGGGACAGTGACAGTGACAGTGACAGCCCTTGGGGACACTGGGGACAGTGACAGTGACAGTGACAGCCCCTGGGGACAGTGACAGTGACAGTGCTCTATGGCCCCCTGCAGTGCGGGGGGGTGCTGGTGGCACCAATGTGGGTGCTGACGGCGGCACACTGCGTCAGGAGGTGACACCGGGGACACTGGGGACATTGGGGACAGTGACAGTGACAGTGACAGCCCTTGGGGACACTGGGGACAGTGACAGTGACAGTGACAGCCCCTGGGGACAGTGACAGTGACAGTGACAGTGACAGTGACAGTGACAGTGACAGCCCTTGGGGACAGTGACATTGACAGTGACAGCTGTGGGGGGGTGCTGGTGGCACCACAGTGGGTGCTGACGGCGGCACACTGCGTCAGGAGGTGACAGTGACATCCCTGGGGACACTGGTGACAGTGACAGTGACAGCCCTTGGGGACAGTGACAGTGACAGTGACAGTGACAGCCCTTGGGGACAGGGACAGTGACAGCTGTGGGGGGCTGCTGGTGGCACCGGCGTGGGTGCTGACGGCAGCACACTGCGTCAGGAGGTGACACCGGGGACACCGGGGACACTGGGGACAGTGACAGTGACAGTGACAGTGACAGTGACAGTGCTCTATGGCCCCCTGCAGTGTGGGGGGGTGCTGGTGGCACCAGCGTGGGTGCTGACGGCGGCACACTGCGTCAGGAGGTGACAGTGACATCCCTGGGGACACTGGGGACAGTGACAGTGACAGTGACAGTGACAGTGACAGCCCCTGGGGACAGTGACAGTGACAGTGACAGCCCTTGGGGACAGTGACAGTGACAGTGCTCTATGGCCCGCTGCAGTGCGGGGGGGTGCTGGTGGCACCACAGTGGGTGCTGACGGCGGCACACTGCGTCAGGAGGTGACACCGGGGACATCCCTGGGGACATTGGGGACAGTGGGGACATTGGGGACAGTGACAGTGACAGTGACAGTGACAGTGACAGTGACAGCTGCGGGGGGGTGCTGGTGGCACCGGCGTGGGTGCTGACGGCGGCACACTGCGTCAGGAGGTGACAGTGACATCCCTTGGGGACACCGGGGACACTGGGGACATTGGGGACAGTGACAGTGACAGCCCTTGGGGACAGTGACAGTGACAGTGACAGTGACAGTGACAGTGACAGTGACAGTGACAGTGACAGTGACAGCTGTGGGGGGGTGCTGGTGGCACCACAGTTGGGTGCTGACGGCGGCACACTGCGTCAGGAAGGTGACAGTGACATCCCTTGGGGACACCGGGGACACTGGGGACATTGGGGACAGTGACAGTGACAGCCCTTGGGGACAGTGACAGTGACAGTGACAGTGACAGTGACAGTGACAGTGACAGCTGTGGGGGGGGTGCTGGTGGCACCAGCGTGGGTGCTGACGGCGGCACACTGCGTCAGGAGGTGACACTGGGGACATTGGGGACATGGACAAGGACAGCCTCTGGGGACAGGGAAGACGGGACAGGGGACGCCCCGTGGTGACACCGTTTGACTCCCTAATGTCCCCATCCCCCGTGTCCCCAACATCCCCAATGCCACCGTGTGCCAACGTCCCCGATGTCCCCAACGTCCCCAATGCCACCGTGTGCCAACGTCCCCGATGTCCCCAACGTCCCCCCAAGGATCACAACAGCCCCGATGTCCCCGATGTCCCCAGTGTCCCAAATCCCCAATGTCCCCAATGTCCCAAAGCCCCCCAATGACCCCATTGTCCCCAAAGTCCCCAATGTCCCCAAAGCCCCCAACCGCCTCAATGTCCCCAATGTCCCTCAATGTCCCCCAACCCCTGCAATGTCCCCAATATCCCCCCAAAGTCTCCAATATCCCAATGTCCCCAACATCCCCAATGTCCCCAACCCCCTCAATGTCCCCACATCCCCAAACCCTCAGTGTCCCCAACATCCCCAATGTCCCCAACATCCCCAACCCCTGCAATGTCCCCAATGTCCCAACCCCCTCAATGTCCCCACATCCCCAAACCCTCAGTGTCCCCAACATCCCCAATGTCCCCAACATCCCCAATGTCCCCAACCCCCTCAATGTCCCCACATCCCCAAACCCTCAGTGTCCCCAACATCCCCAATGTCCCCAACATCCCAACCCCTGCAATGTCCCCAATGTCCCCAACCCCCTCAATGTCCCCACGTCCCCAACCCTCAGTGTCCCCAACATCCCCAATGTCCCCCACCCCTGCAATGTCCCCAATGTCCCCCAATCCCCTCCATGTCCCCAATGTCCCCAACCCTGCAAAGTCCCCAATGTCCCCAATATCCCCAATTTCCCCAAGCCCCCTCAGTCCCCAATGTCCCCAAATCCCATTTCCCCCCATTCTGCCCAATTCTCCTCCATTTTTTCCCACTGTCCCCTCAATGTCCCCAATGTCCCCACCCCCTCAATGTCCCCAGCATCCCCACCCCCCTCATTTTCCCCAACCCTCCAGTGTCCCCCCATGTCCCCAACCCCCAAAAGTCCCCAATGTCCCCATTTCCCTCCATTTTGCCCAATTCTCCCCAATTTTCCTCCATTTTTTCCCACTGTCCCCTCAATGTCTCCAATGTCCCCACCCCCCTCAATGTCCCCAACGTCCCCAAGCCCTGCAATGTCCCCAATGTCCCCAAAGTCCCCAAATCCCATTTCCCCCGATTCTCCCCAATTCTCCCGCTGTCCCCCTCACCGTCCCCCCATGTCCCCAGGGGCCTGCAGGTCCGGCTGTGTCCCCCATGTCCCCAACCCCCTCAATGTCCCCAACGTCCCCAGCATCCCCACCCCCCTCATTTTCCCCAACCCCCCAGTGTCCCCAACGTCCCCAATGTCCCCAAGTCCCATTCTCCCCGATTCTCCCCAGTTCTCCCGCTGTCCCCTCACTGTCCCCACCCCGTGTCCCCAGGGGCCTGCGCGTCTGGCTGTGTCCCCCATGTCCCCAACCCCCTCAATGTCCCCAAAGTCCCCAAGTCCCATTTCCCCCGATTCTCTCCCGATTCTCCCCAGTTCTCCCGCTGTCCCCTCACTGTCCCCCCGCCGTGTCCCCAGGGGCCTGCGGGTCCGGCTGGGCGAGGACGACCTGCGGCGGCGCGAGGGGACGGAGCAGGAGCGCCGGGTGACGCTGGCGCTGCCCCACCCGCGCTTCGACCCCGTCACGCTGGACTCGGACCTGGCCCTGCTGCGCCTGGACCGGCCGGCGGCCATCGGCCGGAGCGTGCGGCCACTGGCCCTGCCCAGAGCGTGTGGTCAGCCCGGGCAGGCCTGCCTGCTGTCCGGCTGGGGCACCATCACCACTCCCCAAGGTAGGGGACACGAGATGTGACATTGATTTGGGGTGAAATTGGGGAATTTGGGGTGAATTTGGGGTCACCATCGGCCGGAGCGTGCGGCCACTGGCCCTGCCCAGAGCGTGTGGTCAGCCCGGGCAGGCCTGCCTGCTGTCCGGCTGGGGCACCGTCACCACTCCGCAAGGTCAGTGACATTGATTTGGGGTGAAACTGGGGGATTTGGGGTGAATTTGGGATCACCATCGGCCGGAGCGTGCGGCCACTGGCCCTGCCCAGAGCGTGTGGTCAGCCCGGGCAGTCCTGCCTGCTGTCCGGCTGGGGCACGGTCACCACTCCCCAAGGTCAGTGACACACGTGTGACATTGATTTGGGGTGAAATTGGGGGATTTGGGGTCACCATCGGCCGGAGCGTGCGGCCACTGCCCCTGCCCCGAGCGTGTGGTCAGCCCGGGCAGTCCTGCCTGCTGTCCGGCTGGGGCACGGTCACCACTCCCCAAGGTCAGTGACACACGTGTGACATTGATTTGGGGTGAAATTGGGGGATTTGGGGTCACCATCGGCCGGAGCGTGCGGCCACTGCCCCTGCCCCGAGCGTGTGGTCAGCCCGGGCAGTCCTGCCTGCTGTCCGGCTGGGGCACGGTCACCACTCCCCAAGGTCAGTGACACACGTGTGACATTGATTTGGGGTGAAATTGGGGGATTTGGGGTCACCATCGGCCGGAGCGTGCGGCCCCTGCCCAGAACGTGTGGTCAGCCCGGCCAGGCCTGCCTGCTGTCTGGCTGGGGCACGGTCACCACTCCCCAAGGTCAGTGACATTGATTTGGGGTGAAACTGGGGGATTTGGGGTGAATTTGGGGTCACCATCGGCCGGAGCGTGCGGCCACTGGCCCTGCCCAGAGCGTGTGGTCAGCCCGGCCAGGCCTGCCTGCTGTCCGGCTGGGGCACGGTCACCACTCCCCAAGGTCAGTGACACCACGTGTGACATTGATTTGGGGTGAAACTGGGGGAATTTCACTAACTAATAATGACTAACCCATGAGTAACCTGTGAGTAACCTGTGAGTAACCCATGAGTACGCCCGAAGTGACGCTCCTGGAGCGGCTGATGCCCGAGTAACCCCTGAGTAACCCCATGAGTAACCCCATTAATACCCTGTGAGTAACCCCATTAATAACCCATGAGTAACCTGTGAGTAACCCTGAGTAACCCCCTGACTAACCCCATGACTAACCCCTGAGTTACCCCATTAATAATAACCCTATGAGTAACCCGTGAGTAACCAGTGAGTATCTCCGCAGTGACGCTCCCGGAGCGGCTGATCCCCGAGTAACCCCTGAGTAACCCCTGAGTAACCCCATGACTAACCCCTGAGTTACCCCATTAATAATAACCCTATGAGTAACCTGTGAGTAACGCGTGAGTATCTCCGCAGTGACGCTCCCGGAGTGGCTGATCCCCGAGTAACCCCATGACTAACCCCCTGAGTAACCCCATGACTAACCCTATGAGTAACCCGTGAGTAACCCGTGAGTAACCCGTGAGTAACCCATGAGTAACCTGTGAGTAACCGGTGAGTATCTCCGCAGTGACGCTCCCGGAGTGGCTGATCCCAGAGTAACCCCATGACTAACCCCCTGAGTAACCCCATGACTAACCCTATGAGTAACCCGTGAGTAACCCGTGAGTAACCCGTGAGTAACCCATGAGTAACCCGTGAGTAACCCGTGAGTAACCGGTGAGTATCTCCGCAGTGACGCTCCCGGAGCGGCTGATCCCCGAGTAACCCCTGAGTAACCCCATGAGTAACCCCATGACTAACCCCTGAGTTACCCCATTAATAATAACCCTATGAGTAACCCGTGAGTAACCCGTGAGTAACCTGTGAGTAACCGGTGAGTATCTCCGCAGTGACGCTCCCGGAGTGGCTGATCCCCGAGTAACCCCATGACTAACCCCTGAGTAACCCCATGACTAACCCTATGAGTAACCCGTGAGTAACCCGTGAGTAACCCGTGAGTAACCGGTGAGTACCCCCGCAGTGACGCTCCCGGAGTGGCTGATCCCCAGAGTAACCCCATGACTAACCCCCTGAGTAACCCCATTAATAACCCCTGAGTAACCCATGAGTAACCCATGAGTAACCCGTGAGTAACCGGTGAGTATCCCCGCAGTGACGCTCCCGGAGCGGCTGATCCCAGAGTAACCCCATGACTAACCCCCTGAGTAACCCCATGACTAACCCGTGAGTAACCCATGAGTAACCCGTGAGTAACCGGTGAGTATCCCCGCAGTGACGCTCCCGGAGCGGCTGATGTGCGCCTACGTGCAGCTGCTGCCGGACGCCGCCTGTCGCCGGGCGTACCCGCGGCGCATCACGCCCAGCATGCTCTGCGCCGGCGTCAGCAACCGCCGCGTCGACTCCTGCCAGGTGGGTGCTGAACACGCCCCAAAGCTGCCCAGAATGTGCCCAAAATATGCCCCAAAACTGCCCAAAATGTGCCCCAAATCTGGCCAAAATGTGCCCTAAATGTGCCCCAAAATACGCCCCAAATCTGCCCAAAATCTGCCCCAAAATACGCCCCAAATCTGCCCAAAATGTGGCCTAAATGTGCCCAAAATACGCCCCAAAGCTGCCCAAAACACACCCCAAATCTGCCCAAAATACGCCCCAAACCTGCCCAAAACACACCCCAAATCTGCCCAAAATACACCCTAAATCTGCCCAAAATACGCCCCAAATCTGCCCAAAATGTGCCCAAAATACACCCCAAATCTGCCCAAAATACACCCTAAATCTGCCCAAAATACGCCCCAAATCTGCCCAAAATGTGCCCAAAATACACCCCAAATCTGCCCAAAATGTGCCCTAAATCTGCCCCAAATCTGCCCAAAATACACTCCAAATCTGGCCTAAATACACCCCAAATCTGCCCAAAATGTGCCCTAAATGTGCCCCAAATACGCCCCAGATCTGCCCAAAATGTGCCCAAAATACACCCCAAATCTGCCCAAATACACCCGAAATGTGCCCAAAATATGCCCCAAATCTGCCCAAAATGTGGCTTAAATGTGCCCAAAATACACCCCCAAATCTGCCCAAAATGTGCCCAAAATGTGCCCAAAATACACCCCAAAGCTGCCCAAAATGTGCCCAAAATGCACCCCAAAGCTGCCCAAAATGTGCCCAAAATACACCCCAAAGCTGCCCAAAATACGCCCCAAAGCTGGCCAAAATGTGCCCTAAATGTGCCCCAGATCTGCCCAAAATGTGCCCAAAATACACCCCAGATCTGCCCAAAATGTGCCCAAAATACTCCCCAAATCTGCCCAAAATGTGCCCCAAATACGCCCCAAATCTGCCCAAATACACCCGAAATGTGCCCAAAATACACCCCAAATCTGCCCTAAATCTGCCCTAAATGTGCCCCAAATACGCCCCAGATCTGCCCAAATCCACCCAAAATGTGCCCAAAATGTGCCCCAAATACACCCCAAACACACCCTAAATGTGCCCCAAATCCATCCCAAATCTGCCCCAAATGTGCCCAAAATGCGCCCAAAATCTGACCAAATTCTGCCACAAATCTGCCTCAAATACACCCAAAATTCACCCAAAATTCACCCCAAACCTGCCCCAAACCTTACCAAAATCCTCCCTAAATGCGTCCAAAATCTGCCCCAAATCCACCCCAAATCTGCCTAAAATCCACCCAAAATCTGCCCCAAATCCACCCAAAACCTCCTGAAAATCTGCCCCAAATCTGCCCCGAATTCCACCCCAAATCTGCTGCAAATCCGCTGACCCCAGAGTGACCCCTGACCCCTGAGTGACCACAAGCCCAAAAATCACCCAAAATCCCCAAAAATTAAAAAAAAAACCCCAAAAATTCCCCAAAAGATCCCCCAAAAAATCCCCCAAGTGACCCTGAGTGACCCCCAACCCCCAAAACACCCCCAAAAATCCAGAAAAAAACCCCCCAAAAATCCCCAAATGACCCTGAGTGACCCCTGACCCTGAGTGACCCCTGAGTGGCCACAACCCCAAAAATTCCCCCAAAAATCCCCGAAAAACCCCCAAAAATCCCAAAAAAAATCCTAAAAAAATCCCAAAAAAATCATCAAAAAATCCCCAAAAAACCCCAAAATGACCCTGAGTAACCCCTGACCCCTGAGTGACCCCTGAGTGACCACAACCCCCAAAATTCCCCCCCAAAAATCCCCGAAAAACCCCCAAAAAATCCTAAAAAAAATCCCCAAAAAATCATCAAAAAATGCCCCCAAAAATCCCCAAATGACCCTGAGTGACCCCTGACCCCTGAGTGATCTCTGAGTGGCCACAACCCCAAAAATTCCCTCCCAAAATCCCCGAAAAACCCCCCCAAAAAAATCTAAAAAATCCCAAAAAATCATCAAAAAATCCCCAAAAAACTCCCCAAAATCTCCCAAAAATCCCCCAAAAAATCCTAAAAAAATCCCCAAAAAATCATCAAAAAATCCCCCCAAAAATCCCCAATATGACCCTGAGTGACCCCTGAGTGACCCCTGAGTGGCCACAACCCCAAAAATGCCCCCCCCCAAAATCTCCAAAAATTAAAAAAAAAAAAAATCTCCCAAAAAATTAAAAAAAAAATCCCAAAAAAACCCCAAAAATCCCCAAACGACCCCGAGTGACCCCGAGTGACCTTTGACCCCCGAGTGACCCCAGCGTGACCTTTGACCTCCTTTGTGTGTCCCCAGGGTGACTCCGGGGGTCCCCTGTCCTGCAACGGGACCCTGCAGGGCGTCGTGTCCTGGGGGCTGCAGACCTGCGCCCTGCCCCGGCCCACCCCGGCGTCTACACCAAGGTCTGCAGGTTCACACCATGGATCCTGGAGACCATGGACAGGAACTGACACCCTGGGGACACCTTGGGGACACCTTGGGGGACACCTTGGGGACATGGGGACATCGTGGGGACAGCCTTGGGACAGCCTTGGGACATGGGGATAACATGGAGATATCACGGGGACATGGACATGGGTCACACCAGGGTCTGCAGGTTCACACCCTGGATCCTGGAGACCATGGACAGGAACTGACACCCTGGGGACACCTTGGGGACACCTTGGGGACACCATGGGGACACCTTGGGGACACCTTGGGGACATGGTGATAACGTGGAGATATCATGGGGACAGCCTTGGGACAGCCTTGGGACAGCCCGGGGACATGGGGATATCACGGGGACATGGACATGGGTCACACCAGGGTCTGCAGGTTCACCCCGTGGATCCTGGAGACCATGGACAGGAACTGACACCCTGGGGACACCTTGGGGACACCGTGGGGACACCTTGGGGACACCTTGGGGACACCTTGGGGACACGGGGACATCATAGAGATAACGTGGAGATAACACAGGAACAGCCCGGGGACATGGAGATATCACGGGGACATGGACATGGGGGACACCAAGGTCTGCAGGTTCACACCCTGGATCCTGGAGACCATGGACAGGAACTGACACCGTGGGGACACCCTGGGGACACCTTGGGGACACCTTGGGGACACCATGGGGACATGGAGATAACGTGGAGATATCATGGGGACAGCCTTGGGACAGCACGGGGACATGGGGATAACGTGGGGACATGGACATGGGTCACACCAAGGTCTGCAGGTTCACACCCTGGATCCTGGAGACCATGGACAGGAACTGACACCTTGGGGACACCTTGGGGACACCTTGGGGACACCTTGGGGACAGCCTTGGGACAGGTTCAGGTCATGGAGATAACATGGAGATATCACGGGGACATGGACATGGGTCACACCAAGGTCTGCAGGTTCACACCATGGATCCTGGAGACCATGGACAGGAACTGACACCCTGGGGACACCTTGGGGACACCTTGGGGACACCTTGGGGACACCTTGGGGACATGGTGATAACGTGGAGATATCATGGGGACAGCCTTAGGACAGCCTTGGGACATGGGGATAACGTGGAGATATCACGGGGACATGGACATGGGGGACACCAAGGTCTGCAGGTTCACACCCTGGATCCTGGAGACCATGGACAGGAACTGACACCCTGGGGACACCTTGGGGACACTTGGGGACACCTTGGGGACACCTTGGGGACACCTCGGGGACGCGGCGGTGGCACGGGGACACCTAGGGGACACCAACAGGAGACCTTGGGGACACCTCGGGGACGCGGTGGGCACACGGAGCTGGGTCACCACGGGGTGGGACAAGGGACACTGTGATGGCGCCTGGGACGCGTTCGGGTCACCCCCGGTGCCACCAGGGCCACCCCAGAACCATCTGGGTGCCACCAGAGCCACCTTGGTGCCACCATGGCCACCTTGGTGCCACCTCACAGCCATCTGGGTGCCACCATGGCCATCTTGGTGCCACCAGGGCCATCTTGGTGCCACCATGGCCACCTTGGTGCCACCTCACAGCCATCTTGGTGCCACCAGGGCCACCTTGGTGCCACCTTGGTGCCACCCGCGGGCGGTGACGGAGGGGACGCGGGTTTGGGGTCAGAACCAATAAATTTGGGGCAAACGCGGCCTCGGCTCCGTCCCTGGTGTCCCCAACCCCGCCCGAGGTCCCCCGAGGTCCCCAAGGGCCACGTTGGGGCCACGTTGGGGGCCATTTTGGGGCATTTTGGGGCCATTTTGGGGCCGTTTTGGGGCGATTTTGGGGCAATTTTGGGGCGATTTTGGGGCAATTTTGGGGCGATTTTGGGGGGGATTTTCGGGCAATTTTGGGGTGATTTTGGGCAATTTTGGGGCGATTTTGGGCAATTTTGGGGCAATTTTGGGGCGATTTTGGGGCCATTTTGGGGTGATTTTGGGGCAATTTTGGGCAATTTTGGGGCAATTTTGGGGGGATTTTCGGGCAATTTTGGGGCGATTTTGGGCAATTTTGGGGCGATTTTGGGGCGATTTTGGGGCGATTTTGGGGCAATTTTGGGGCAATTTTGGGGCGATTTTGGGGCCATTTTGGGGCGATTTTGGGGCCATATTGGGGCAATTTTGCGGCCATTTTGGGATGATTTTGGGGCAATTTTGGGGCCATTTTGGGGCAATTTTGGGGCCATTTTGGGGCAATTTTGGGGGGATTTTCGGGCAATTTTGGGGCGATTTTGGGGCAATTTTGGGGCGATTTTGGGACCATTTTGGGGCGATTTTGGGGCCATTTCCCAGAATTTCGTTTATTGAGGCACTTGCGGAGCGGGGGGGGGAGGGGAGGGGAGCCCGGAGTGTTTGGCCACGCCCACCAAGGGGGAGGAGCCAATGGGAGGAGGGCACAGGGGGAGGGGCCAATGAGGGGCCGCGAATCCCGAGCGGGGTCAAGCGAAGGTCAGAGAAAATCAACGCAACCCAACGAAACCCAACGAAACCCAACGAAACCCAACCCAACCAAGGTCAACCCAACTCAACCCAACCCAACTCAAGTCAAAATCAACTAAATCCAACTCAAAGTCAACCCAACTCAAGGTCAACCCAACCCAACCCAACCCAATGAAACCCAACCAAACCCAACCCAAGGTCAACCCAACTCAAAGTCAACCAAAGCCAACCCAACTCAACCAAACCCAAGGTCAACAAAGGTCAAACCAACCAAACCCAACTCAACATCAACCCAACCCAACTCAAAGTCAACCCAAGGTCAACCAAGGTCAACCCAACCCAACCCAACCCAACTCAAAATCAACCCAACCCAATGAAAAGTCAACCAAACCCAAGTCAAGGTCAGCCAAGGTCAACCAAACCCAACATCAACCAAACCCAACCCAACTCAACGTCAACCAAACCCAACATCAACCAAACCCAACCTAAGGTCAACCAAGGTCAACCCAATCCAAGTCAAGTCAGAGTCAACCAAACCCAACCCAAAATCAACCCAACCCAACTCAAAGTCAACCCAAGGTCAACCAAGGTCAACCCAACCCAACCCACCAAACCCAACCCAAAATCAACCCAACCCAACCCAAGTCAAGGTCAAGCAAAGTCAACCCAACTCAAGTCAAAGTCAACCCAACCCAACTCGAAGTCAACCCAATCCAAGGTCAACCAAACCCAACCAAAGGTCATCCAAGATCCACCCAACCCAACTCAAAGTCAACCAAACCCAACCAAGGTCAATCTAACCCAACCCAACCCAACTGAACTCAAGTCAAAGTCAACCAACTCAACCCAAAATCAACCCAACCCAACCCAATGTCAACCGAATCCAACTCAAAGTCAACCAAACCCAACCCAACCCAAGTCAAGGTCAACCCAACCCAAGGTCACCCAAGGTCCACCCAACCCAACCCAACTCAAGCCAAGGATCAACCAAATCCAACTCAAGATCAGCCAAGGTCAACCCAACCCAACGTCAACCAAACTCAACTCAACCCTATCCAAGGTCAACCCAACTCAACTCAACTCAAAGTCAACCCAACCCAACTCAAGCCAAGATCAACTCAAGGTCAGCCAAGGTCAACCCAACCCAACCTAAGATCAACCCAACCCAACCTAACTAGACTAAACTCAAAGTCAACTCAACCCAACCCGATGTCCACCAAGGTTAACCCAACCAAAAGTCAACCAAGGTCAACCCAACCCAACCCCAGATAAACCCAACCCAACTAAAAGTCAACCCAACCCAACCAAGGTCAACCAAACCCAACCAAGGTCAACCCAACCCAACCCAACCCCAGATCAACCCAACCCAACTTAAAGCCAACCCAACCCCATCCAATTCAAGCCAAGATCGACCAACGCAAAGTCAGCCCAGGTCAACCCAACCCAAAATCAACTCAAGGTCAAACCAACCCTCGGTCAACGCAACCAACGGTCAGCAAGGCCAAACCAACCCAACGATCAACGCGAGTCAAGAGCGGACAATCGATGGTCAGCTCAAGACCAACCCAGGGGTCATCTCAAGGTCAAGACCGACCCAGTGGTCAGCTCAAGGTCAAGACCAACCCAATGGTCAGCTCAGGATCAACCCAGTGGTCATCCCAAGGTCAAGACCAACCCAATGGTCAGCTCAAGGTCAAGACCAACCCAGTGGTCATCCCAAGGTCAAGACCAACCCAATGGTCAGCTCAGGACCAACATGGTGGTCATGTCAAGGTCAAGACCAACCCAAAGGTCATCTCAAGGTCAAGACCAACCCAATGATCAGCTCAAGGTCAAGACCAACTCAAGGGTCAGCTCAAGGTCAAGACCACCCCAATGGTCAGCTCAGGACCAACCCAATGGTCAGCTCAAGGTCAAGACCAACTCAAGGGTCAGCTCAAGGTCAAGACCAACCCAACGGTCAGCTCAAGGTCAAGACAAACCCAGTGGTCATCCAAGGTCAAGCCCACCCCAGCGCTCCGCCCAATTAACCGTTAACGAAGTCAAGACCAACTCAAGGGTCAGCTCAAGGTCAAGACCAACCCAGTGGTCATCTCAAGGTCAAGACCAACTCAAGGGTCAGCTCAAGACCAACCCAACGGTCAGCTCAAGGTCAAGACCAACCCAGTGGTCAGCTCAAGGTCAAGCCCACCCCAGTGCTCAGCCCAATTAACCGTTAACAAAGTCAAGACCAACTCAAGGGTCAGCTCAAGGTCAAGACCACCCCAGTGGTCAGCTCAAGGTCAACCCAGTGGTCATCTCAAGGTCAAGACCAACCCAACGGTCAGCTCAAGGTCAAGACCAACCCAGAGCTCATCCAAGGTCAAGACCACCCCAGTGCTCCGCCCAATTAACCGTTAACGAAGTCAAGACCAACTCAAGGGTCAGCTCAAGGTCAAGACCACCCCAGTGGTCGGTTCTACACCCAGACCGACACCCAACGCTCATCTCAAGGCTGCCCAACGGCCAAGCCAAGGCCGACCAACGGTCACTGAGGTCAAGAACCACCCAAAGATCAACCCAAGACCGACCAATGGTCACCAAGTTCAAGATCAACCAACCAATGGTCGACACCAAACGACGTCAGCAGAGGCCAAAGTCACCCAGTGGTCAACCCAACCCCACCAAGGTCACCCAACCCCGTCCACCCCTCCCCCACCCCCCCCAGCTCACTGCACAAAGCCCCTCCCCCCGCTCCCGGCCCCGCCCCCCATTTTCAGCCCCGCCCCCCAAGGTGGCCCAGCTAGAAAAGAGAGGGGGAGGGGCGGGGTCACATGGGGGCGGGGCTCGGCTCGGGGGGCGGGGCCGGGCGGTGCAGAGGGGTCTCCTTGTAGACGAACCAGGAGCCGCCGGCCCAGAGCAGGAGGTTGAGGAACCCGAAGGCCTGGAAGAGACGTGGGGGGTGGGGGCGGGGCCAGGGTTACGAGCCCCGCCCCCACCTCCATAAGCCCCTCCCCCCCCAGTCGGTGTCTCCATCCCAGCCCCCGTGCCTCAGTTTCCCCCTGTGCCTCAGTTTCCCCCACTGTGCCTCAGTTTCCCCCCATTGTGCCTCAGTTTCCCCACTGTGCCTCAGTTTCCCCCATTGTGCCTCAGTTCCCCCCACTGTGCCTCAGTTTCCCCATTGTGCCTCAGTTTCCCACTGTGCCTCAGTTTCCCCTTTGTGCCTCAGTTTCCCCCTGTGCCTCAGTTTCCCCTGTGCCTCCGTTTCCCCATTGTGCCTCAGTTTCCCCCATTGTGCCTCAGTTTCCCCACTGTGCCTCAGTTTCTTCATTGTGCCTCAGTTTCCCCCCATTGTGCCTGTTTCCCCACTGTGCCTCAGTTTCCCCTTTGTGCCTCAGTTTCCCCCTGTGCCTCAGTTTCCCCATTGTGCCTCAGTTTCCCCCACTGTGCTCAGTTTCCCCTTTGTGCCTCAGTTTCCCCACTGTGCCTCAGTTTCCCCCATTGTGCCTCAGTTTCCCCCACTGTGCCTCAGTTTCCCAATTGTGCCTCAGTTCCCCCCACTGTGCCTCAGTTTCCCCCTGTGCCTCAGTTTCCCCTTTGTGCCTCAGTTCCCCCCACTGTGCCTCAGTTTCCCATTGTGCCTCAGTTTCCCCACTGTGCCTCAGTTTCCTCTTTGTGCCTCAGTTTCCCCCATTGTGCCTCAGTTTCCCCTTTGTGCCTCAGTTTCCCCACTGTGCCTCAGTTTCCCCCCATTGTGCCTCAGTTTCCCCTTTGTGCCTCAGTTTCCCCCATTGTGCCTCAGTTTCCCCATTGTGCCTCAGTTTCCCCCACTGTGCCTCAGTTTCCCCCATTGTGCCTCAGTTTCCCCTATGGTGCCTCAGTTTCCCACTGTGCCTCAGTTTCCCCCCACTGTGCCTCAGTTTCCCCACTGTGCCTCAGTTTCCCCCCACTGTGCCTCAGTTTCCCCACTGTGCCTCAGTTTCCCCCTGTGCCTCAGTTTCCCCATTGTGCCTCAGTTTCCCCCACTGTGCCTCAGTTTCCCCATTGTGCCTCAGTTTCCCCCTGTGCCTCAGTTTCCCCCATTGTGCCTCAGTTTCCCCTTTGTTCCTCAGTTTCCCCATTGTGCCTCAGTTTCCCCATTGTGCCTCAGTTTCCCCTTTGTGCCTCAGTTTCCCCCATCTGTGCCTCAGTTTCCCCCATTGTGCCTCAGTTTCCCCCATTGTGCCTCAGTTTCTTCATTGTGCCTCAGTTTCCCCCATTGTGCCTCAGTTTCCCCTTTGTGCCTCAGTTTCCCCTGTGCCTCAGTTTCCCCCACTGTGCCTCAGTTTCCCCCACTGTGCCTCAGTTTCCCCCACTGTGCCTCAGTTTCCCCTATGGTACATCAGTTTCCCCCATTGTGCCTCAGTTTCCCCACTGTGCCTCAGTTTCCCCCTGTGCCTCAGTTTCCCCATTGTGCCTCAGTTTCCCCACTGTGCCTCAGTTTCCCCCTGTGCCTCAGTTTCCCCATTGTGCCCTCAGTTTCCCCCTGTGCCTCAGTTTCCCCACTGTGCCTCAGTTTCCCCATTGTGCCTCAGTTTCCCCCACTGTGCCTCAGTTTCCCCCACTGTGCCTCAGTTTCCCCCACTGTGCCTCAGTTTCCCCCCACTGTGCCTCAGTTTCCCCACTGTGCCTCAGTTTCCCCCCACTGTGCCTCAGTTTCCCCTTTGTGCCTCAGTTTCCCCCCATGGGCATGGCCCCGCCCCCTTTGTGCCTCAGTTTCCCCCTGGTTTCCCACCACGGACGCCCCCAGCCCCTCCATGGCCGTGGCCCCGCCCCCTTTGTGCCTCAGTTTCCCCCCCATGGCCGTGCCCTGCCCCCTTTGTGCCTCAGTTTCCCCCCCATGGCCGTGGCCCCGCCCCCCTCTGTGCCTCAGTTTCCCCCCATGGCCGTGGCCCCGCCCCCTCTGTGCCTCAGTTTCCCCCCGTGGCCGTGGCCCCGCCCCCTCTGTGCCTCAGTTTCCCCCCCATGGCCGTGGCCCCGCCCCCTCTGTGCCTCAGTTTCCCCCCATGGCCGTGGCCCCGCCCCCTCTGTGCCTCAGTTTCCCCCCCGGTTTCTCACCACGGACGCCCCCAGCCCCCCCATGGGCGTGGCCGCCGCCCGCGCGCAGGTGACGTCACCGGTGGGGGCGGGGCAGTGGGGGAGGGGCGCGGCCGCCGCCTGGCGCACGTGGCCGAGGCCCTGGGCCCAGGCACAGGAGGCGCAGAGCCAGAGCGCCGAGAGCAGCGCCGAGAGCAGCAGGTCCTGGGGAGAAAACGGACAGAAACGGGAAAAACATCAAAAATGTGAAAAAACGGGAAAGAACGGGGAACAAACGGGGGAAAACGGGGAAAAAATGGGGAAAAACGGGGAAAAAACGGGGAAAAAATGGGGGAAAACGGGGAAAAAATGGGAAAAAACGGGGAAAAAACGGGGAAAAAATGGGGAAAATCGGGGAAAAAATGGGGAAAATCGGGGAAAAACGGGGAAAAAATGGGGAAAAACGGGGAAAAACGGGGAAAAAATGGGGAAAATCGGGGAAAAAACGGGGAAAAACGGGGAAAAAACGAGGAAAAACGGGAAAAAAATGGGGAAAAACGGTGAAAAAACGGGGGAAAACGGGGGAAAAATGGGGAAAAACGGGGAAAAAATGGGGAAAAAATGGGAAAAACCGGTGAAAAATGGGGGAAAAATGGGGAAACAACGGTGAAAAATGGGGAAAAACGGTGAAAAAATGGGGAAAAACGGGGAAAAACCGGTGAAAAAATGGGGGAAAAATGGGGAAACAACGGTGAAAAAATGGGGAAAAACGGTGAAAAAATGGGGAAAAACGGGGAAAAAATGGGGAAAAACGGTGAAAAAATGGGGAAAAACGGGGAAAAAATGGGGAAAAACGGTGAAAAAATGGGAAAAAACGGGGAAAAACGGGGAAAAAACGAGGAAAAACGGGAAAAAAATGGGGAAAAACGGGGGAAAAATGGGGAAAAAATGGGGAAAAACGGTGAAAAAATGGGAAAAAACGGGGAAAAAACGGGGATAATCGGTGAAAAAACGGGAAAAAACGGGGAAAAACGGGGAAAAATGGGGAAAATCGGGGAAAAAACGGGGAAAAACGGGGAAAAAATGGGGAAAAACGGGGAAAAACGGGGAAAAAATGGGGAAAATCGGGGAAAAAACGGGGAAAAATGGGGAAAAAATGGGGAAAAACGGGGAAAAAATGGGAAAAAACGGGGAAAAACGGGGAAAAAATGGGGAAAACCGGTGAAAAAATGGGGAAAAACGGGGAAAAAATGGGGAAAAACGGTGAAAAAATGGGAAAAAACGGTGAAAAAATGGGGAAAAACGGGGAAAAAACGAGGAAAAACGGGAAAAAAATGGGGAAAAACGGGGAAAAAATGGCAAAAAACGGGGAAAAACGGGGAAAAAATGGGGAAAAACGGGGAAAAAACGAGGAAAAACGGGAAAAAAATGGGGAAAAACGGGGAAAAATGGGGAAAAAATGGGGAAAAACGGTGAAAAAACGGGGAAAAACGGGGAAAAAATGGGGAAAAACGGGGAAAAACGGGGAAAAAATGGGGAAAATCGGGGAAAAAACGGGGAAAAACGGGAAAAAAATGGGGAAAATCGGGGAAAAAACGGGGAAAAACGGGGAAAAAATGGGGAAAAACGGGGAAAAAACGGGGAAAAATGGGGAAAATCGGGGAAAAAACGGGGAAAAACGGGGAAAAAATGGGGAAAAACGGTGAAAAAATGGGAAAAACCGGGGAAAAACGGTGAAAAAATGGGTAAAAACGGTGAAAAAATGGGGGAAAAATGGGGAAACAACGGTGAAAAAATGGGGAAAACGGTGAAAAAATGGGGAAAAAAGGAGCAGAAATGGGGGAGGGGCAGAGGGGGAGGGGAGCAGGGACTGTGGGGGGGGAGAGAAATGGGGAGAAAAGTCAAAAAATGGGGAAAAATAAAAAAAATGGGAAAAATATGAAAAGAAGTGGGGAAAAATGATGCAAAAATGGGAAAAAGTTCTCAGAAAATGGAAGGAAAATGGCCCCAAAAACGACCCAAAAATTGCCTAAAAGTGGAGAAAAAATTGGCCAAAAACGGTGGAAAAAGAACCTAAAAATGAAGGGAAAAGGACCCAAAAATAGAGAAAAAATGTCACAAAGTACAGAAAAAAATGACCCAAAAATGGAAAGAAAATAACCAAAAAATAGAAAGAAAATGGCACCAAAATACAGCAAAAATGGCACAAAAATAGAGAAAAATGGGCCCAAAAACTGAGGAAAATGGCACAAAAAATAGAGAAAATTGGCACAAAAATAGATTCAAAATTGGTTAAAAATGGCACCAAAATGGAGAGAAAATGACCCAAAAATGGAGGAAAATGACCCCAAAAATGGAGTAGAATGACCTCTAAAATAGCCCTAAAATGGAAGAGAAATGGCCCAAAAATGGAAGGAAAATGACACAAAAAAAGAGAAAAAAACGGCAGGAAAATAAACAAAAAATGGCAGAAAAAAAGACTTAAAAACTGGTTAAAAACGGAACAAAAATGGAGAGAAAATGACCCAAAAATGGAGAAAAAATGGTCTAAATATGGACAAAAAATGGCACAAAATGAAAAAAAAATGACCCAAAAATGGAAAAAAAAAGACCCAAAAATGGACAAAGAATGGCTCAAAAATAGGGGGAAAATTGTGCAAAAATGGGGAGAAAATGACGCAAAAATAACCCAAAAATGAGAAAAATTCTCCAAAAAACAGAAGAAAAATGAAGGGAAAGTGACCCCAAAATAGCAAAATAAGACTCAAAAATGGAGAGATAAATGACCCAAAAAAGGAAAGATAAATGACCCAAAAATGGAGAAAAAATGATGCAAAAATTGAGGGAAAGACACCAAAAATGCCAGAAAAATTACCCAAAAATGGATTAAAAATGGCTCAAAAATGCAGAAAAAATAGCACAAAAATTGATTTTAAAATGCCACCAAAATGTAGAAAAAAACTCAGAAAAAAAGGAGAAAAATGGAAGAAAATGATCCAGAAATGGGGGATGGGGGAGAGGGAGAATTTTGGGAGAAAACGGGGAGAATTCTGGGAAAAGAATGAGAATTTTGAGAAGAAATTTGAGATTTTCGGGGAAAAATGAGAATTTTGAGAGAAATACTGAAATTTTTGGGGGGAAAGGAGAAAGTTTGAGGAAAAATGAAGAATTTTAAGGGAAAAAAAGGAAATTTTGGTGTCGGGACTTACCTGGGGTCCTTCAGAAGCAGCAGAGAAAAAGAGAAGGAGCACAAAGGGTTAAACCCTCCCAAAATTCCATCCAGAAACACCAAAATTTGGGAATTCTGCTCCAAATTTTCCTGAATTCCTAAAAACTCCACCAAAATTTCCCCAAATTCCACCAAAACTCTCCCAAATTTCCACCAAAATTCCTAAAAACTTTCTCCAAACTCACCCAAATTCTATTTAAATTCTCCCAAATCCCATTCGCGTTCTGTTGAAATTCCCTTAATTTCAACAAAATTCCATAAAATATCCCCAAATTCAACCAAAATTCCTAAAATTTCATCAAAATTCCCTGAACTTCCACAACAATCCCATCAAAATTACCCCAATTTCGCTGAAATTCCACCAAAATTCCCCCAAATTTCCGCAAATTCCACCCAAATTCCCAAAATTCCCTCAAATTCCATCCAAATCCTGCAGAACTCCATCCAAATTTCCCAAATTCCACCAAAATTGCCCCAAATTTCCACAAATTCCATCCAAATTCCCAAAATTCCCTCAAATTCCATCCAAATTCCATCCAAATCCTCCAGAACTCCATCCAAATTTCTCAAATTCCACCAAAATTCCCCCAAATTTCTGCAAATTCCACCCAAATTCCCCAAATTCCATCCAAGTGCTCCAGAACTCCATCCAAATTTCCCAAATTTCCACCAAAATTCCCCCGAATTCCCACAGGGGAAACCCAAAATTTTCCACTCCAATTGTAGGAAAAATGGGCAAAAAAAAAAAAAAAAAACGCAGAAAAATTTAATTTCGTTTTTAAGAAACTCTGAGAAAACGAAGGAAAAAAAAAAAAAGGGGAAAAAAAGGCAAAAAATACCTTGTTAAAAAAAACGGAAATTTCAGAGGGAAAATCTGGGTAAAATTTGGGAGAATTCAGGGCGGAAATGGGGGAAAATCGGGGAAAAAATTCCAGGTGAAAAATTTGAGAAAACAAAGCAGAAAATTCTGGAATAAACTGGATAAAGGTGGAGAAACAACACCTGGGCAGGTAAAGCTCACCTGGGCACACCTGGGCAGGAAAATGCCACCAAACCCCAGCTGGGCACACCTGAACAGGTCAGTCCCACCTGGGCACACCTGGGCAGGTCAGTGCCACCAAACCTCACCTGGACACACCTGAACAGGTAAATCCCACCTGGGCACACCTGGGCACACCTGAACAGGTAAATCCCACCTGGGCACACCTGGGCACACCTGGGCAGGAAAATCCCACCTGGGCACACCTGAACAGGTCAGTCCCACAAACCTCACCTGGGCACACCTGGGTAGGAAAATCCCACCTGGGCACACCTGAATTCAGTTCCCAAACCCCACCTGAGCTCACCTGGGCAGGAAAATGCCACCAAACCTCACCTGGACACACCTGAACAGGTAAATCCCACCTGGGCACACCTGGGCACACCTGAACAGGTAAATCCCACTTGGACACACCTGAACAGGTCAATCCCACCCGGGCACACCTGGGCAGGTCAGTGCCACCAAACCTCACCTGGGCACACCTGAACAGGTAAATCCCACCTGGGCACACCTGGGCAGGAAACGCCACCAAACCCCACCTGAGGCCACCAGAACTGAGTTTGCAAACACCACCTGAACCCACCTGAACGGGGAAATCCCACCTAGAAACACCTGGGCACACCTGGACACACCTGGAGAGAACACCTGACACACCTGGGCACAACTGGACACAACTGGGACACACCTGGACACACCTGAGCACACCTGGACACACCTGAGAACACCTGGACACAACAGAGCACACCTGGGCACACCTGGAGAGCACACCTGAAGACACACCTGGACACACCTGAGCACACCTGGGATACACCTGGACACACCTGGACACACCTGAGCACACCTGGGATACACCTGGACACACCTGAATTCAGTTCCCAAACCCCACCTGAGCTCACCTGGGCAGATAAATCCCACCTGTACAGGTAACTCACACCCTAACACACCTGTACAGGTAACACACCCTAACACACCTGTACAGGTGAATCACACACTAACACACCTGCACAGGTGAATCACACCCTAACACACCTGTACAGGTGACTCACACCCTAACACACCTGTACAGGTGAATCACACCCTAACACACCTGCACAGGTAACACACCCTAACACACCTGTACAGGTGACTCACACCCTAACACACCTGTACAGGTGAATCACACACTAACACACCTGAACAGGTAACACACCCTAACACACCTGTACAGGTGAATCACACCCTAACACACCTGCACAGGTAACACACCCTAACACACCTGTACAGGTGACTCACACCCTAACACACCTGTACAGGTGAATCACACCCTAACACACCTGCACAGGTGAATCACACCCTAACACACCTGTACAGGTGACTCACACCCTAACACACCTGTACAGGTGAATCACACCCTAACACACCTGTACAGGTGCACGTAGCCCAGGTACAGCCCCAGCACAGGTAACTCACACCTGTACAGGTAACTCACACCCTAACACAACCTGACACACCTGTACACGTGAACTGTCACTCACCATCAGGGGCAGCCATGACCCCGCACACCTGTACAGGTGCAGGTAGCCCAGGTACAGCCCCAGCACAGGTAACTCACACCTGTACAGGTGAATCACACACTAACACACCCTGACACACCTGTACAGGTAACTCACACTCACCATCAGCGGTAACCGTGAGCCCGCACACCTGTACAGGTGCAGGTAGCCCAGGTACAGCCCCAGCACAGGTAACTCACACCCTGACACACCTGTACAGGTAACTCACACCTGTACAGGTAACTCACACCCTAACACACCTGTACAGGTAACTCACACTCACCATGAGGGGCAGCCGTGACCCCGCACACCTGTACAGGTGCAGGTAGCCCAGGTACAGCCCCAGCACAGGTAACTCACACCTGTACAGTGACTCACACCCTAACACACCTGTACAGGTGAATCACACCCTAACACACCTGTACAGGTGCAGGTAGCCCAGGTACAGCCCCAGCACAGGTAACTCACACCCTGACACACCTGTACAGGTGAATCACACCCTAACACACCCTGACACACCTGTACAGGTAACTCACACTCACCATCAGGGGCAGCCGTGACCCCGCACACCTGTACAGGTGCAGGTAGCCCAGGTACAGCCCCGGCACAGGTAACTCACACCCTGACACACCTGTACAGGTAACTCACACCCTGACACACCTGTACAGGTGAATCACACACTAACACACCCTGACACACCTGTACAGGTGAATCATACACTAACACACCCTGACACACCTGTACAGGTAACTCACACTCACCATCATGGGTAACCGTGACCCCGCACACCTGTACAGGTGCAGGTAGCCCAGGTACAGCCCCAGCACAGGTAACTCACACCCTGACACACCTGTACAGGTAACTCACACCTGTACAGGTAACTCACACTCACCATCATGGGTAACCGTGACCCCGCACACCTGTACAGGTGCAGGTAGCCCAGGTACAGCCCCAGCACAGGTAACTCACACCTGTACAGGTAACTCACACCCTGACACACCTGTACAGGTAACTCACACTCACCATCATGGGTAACCGTGACCCTGCACACCTGTACAGGTGCAGGTAGCCCAGGTACAGCCCCCAGCACAGGTAACTCACACCTGTACAGGTAACTCACACCCTGACACACCTGTACAGGTAACTCTCACTCACCATCATGGGTAACCGTGAGCCCGCACACCTGTACAGGTGCAGGTAGCCCAGGTACAGCCCCAGCGCCCCCAGGCTGTACAGGAAGGCGCCCACGGCCACGCCCACGAAGAAGCGCGCGGCCGAGGAGAAATCCCCGACCAGGTGAACGTCCCGCGGCCAGGTGTGGTTGCACAGGTGAGTCAGCGACGGCTGGAACACGGCCTGGTTCAACCTGCGGGGGGAAAGAGACACCTGGGCACACCTGGGCACATCTGGGATCACCTGAGGGTTACCAGGGCACACCTGGGCACACCTGAGGGTTACCTGGGCACACCTGAGCACACCTGGGCACACCTGAGCACACCTGGGCACAGCTGGGCACACCTGGGCACAGCTGAGGGACACCTGAGCACACCTAGGATCACCTGAGGGTTACCAGGGCACACCTGGGCACACCTGAGAGTTACCTGGGCACACCTGAGAGTTACCTGGGCACACCTGAGCACACCTGGGCACACCTGAGCACACCTGAGGGTTACCTGAGCACACCTGGGCACACCTGAGCACACCTGAGGGTTACCTGAGCACACCTGGGCACACCTGAGGGACACCTGGGATCACCTGGGCACACCTGAGGGTTACCAGGGCACACCTGGGCACACCTGGGCACACCTGAGGGTTACCTGAGCACACCTGGGCACACCTGGGATCACCTGAGGGACACCTGAGCACACCTGGGCACACCTGAGGGACACCTGGGCACACCTGGGATCACCTGAGGGTTACCAGGGCACACCTGGGCACACCTGGGCACACCTGAGGGTTACCTGAGCACACCTGGGCACACCTGGGATCACCTGAGGGACACCTGAGCACACCTGGGCACACCTGAGGGACACCTGGGCACACCTGAGCACACCTGGGCACACCTGAGGGTTACCTGGGCACACCTGGGCACACCTGAGGGACACCTGGGCACACCTGGGATCACCTGAGGGTTACCTGGGCACACCTGAGCACACCTGGGCACACCTGAGGGTTACCTGGGCACACCTGAGCACACCTGGGATCACCTGAGCACACCTGGGATCACCTGAGCACACCTGGGCACACCCGGGGGACACCTCACCTGTCCCAGCCATCCCTCACCCGTCCAGGTGTGCCCAGGTGTGTCCTTCACCTGCCCCATCCACCTCACCAACCTCAGGTGTGTCCCCAGGTGTGTCCCAGGTGTATCTGAGGTGTCCCCAGGTGTGTCCCAGGTGCGTCCCTCACCTGTCCAGGTGTGTCCCAGGTGTGTCCCAGGTGTGTCCCTCACTGGTCCAGGTGTATCTGAGGTGTCCCCAGGTGTCCCAGGTGTGTCCCAGGTGTGTCCCTCACCTGTCCAGGTGTATCTGAGGTGTCCCCAGGTGTGTCCCAGGTGTGTCCCCAGGTGTGTCCCTCACCCATCCCAGGTGTCCCAGGTGTGTCCCTCACCTGTCCAGGTGTATCTAAGGTGTTCCCAGGTGTGTCCCAGGTGTGTCCCAGGTGTGTCCCTCACCCATCCTCCAGGTGTGTCCCAGGTGTGTCCCTCACTCACCTGAAGAGGTACCCCTACGTGGCCGTCACGTTTGTCACCTGGGTGGTTCCACTGCCCACACCTGGGCAGGTGACGCTGAAGGTGACCCTGACCTGCCCCAGGTGTGTCCCTCACCTGTGTCACCTGTCCAGGTGTGCCCCAGGTGTCTCTCAAGTGTCCCCAGGTGTGTCCCTCACCTGTCCAGGTGTGCCCCAGGTGTCTCTCAAGCGTCCCCAGGTGTGTCCCTCACCCGTCCCACCCATCTCACCTGTCCAAGGTATGTCCCTGGTGGGTCCCAGCTCTCCCCAGATGTGTCCCTCGCCCATCTCACCTGTCCAGGTGTGTCCCAGGTGCATCTGAGGTGTCCCTCACCCATCCCACGTGTCCCCAGGTGTGTCCCTCACCTGTCCCATCCATCTCACCTGTCCCAGGTGTGTCCCAGGTGTGTCCCTCACCTACCTCACCTGGCGCAGGTGTGTCTCACCTATCTGAGGTGTGTCCCTCACCCATCCCATGTGTCCCAGGTGTGTCTCTCACCTGTCCCAGGTGTGTCCCAGGTGTCCCCAGGTGTCTCTGAAGTGTCCCAAGATCTGTCTCAGGTGCCCCTGACCTGTCCCAGGTGTGTCTCACCTATCTCAGGTGTGTCCCTCACCTGTCCAGGTGTCCCTACATCTGTCCCCAGGTGTGTCCCCACTTGTCCCTCGCCCATCTCACCTGTCCAGGTGTGTCCCAGGTGCATCTGAGGTGTCCCTCACCCATCCCACGTGTCCCCAGGTGTGTCCCTCACCTGCCCCACCCATCTCACCTGTGTCACCTGTCCAGGTGCGTCCCAGGTGTGTCCCTCGCCTGTCCCAGGTGTGTCCCAGGTGTGTCTGAAGTGTCCCTAGTTCTGTCCCCAGATGTCCCTGACCTGTCCCAGGTGTGTCTCAGCTATCTCAGGTGTGTCCCTCACCTGTCCAGGTGTCCCTACATCTGTCCCCAGGTGTGTCCCCCACTTGTCCCTCACCTGTCCCACCTGTCCAGGTGTGTCCCACACCCATCTCACCTGTCCCACGTGTCACCAGGTGCATCCCAGGTGTATCTGAGGTGTCCCTAGATCTGTCCCAGGTGTCCCCAGGTGTGCCCATCATCTGTCCAGGTGCGTCCCTCACCCATCTCACCTGTCCAGGTGTGTCCCAGGTGTATCTGAGGTGTCCCTCACCCATCCCACGTGTCCCCAGGTGTGTCCCTCACCTGTCCCATCCATCTCACCTGTCCCAGGTGTGTCCCAGGTGTGTCCCAGGTGTGTCCCTCACCTACCTCACCTGGCGCAGGTGTGTCTCACCTATCTGAGGTGTGTCCCTCACCCATCCCATGTGTCCCCAGGTGTGTCTCTCACCTGTCCCAGGTGTGTCCCAGGTGTCCCCAGGTGTGTCTGAAGTGTCCCTAGTTCTGTCCCCAGATGTCCCTGACCTGTCCCAGGTGTGTCTCACCTATCTCAGGTGTGTCCCTCACCTGTCCAGGTGTCCCTACATCTGTCCCCAGGTGTGTCCCCACTTGTCCCTCACCTGTCCCACCTGTCCAGGTGTGTCCCACACCCATCTCACCTGTCCCACGTGTCACCAGGTGCATCCCAGGTGTATCTGAGGTGTCCCTAGATCTGTCCAGGTGTCCCCAGGTGTGCCCATCATCTGTCCAGGTGTGTCCCTCACCCATCTCACCTGTCCAGGTGTGTCCAGGTGTATCTGAGGTGTCCCTCACCCATCCCACGTGTCCCCAGGTGTGTCTCTCACCTGTCCCATCCATCTCACCTGTCCCAGGTGTGTCCCAGGTGTGTCCCTCACCTACCTCACCTGGCGCAGGTGTGTCTCACCTATCTGAGGTGTGTCCCTCACCCATCCCATGTGTCCCCAGGTGTGTCTCTCACCTGTCCCAGGTGTGTCCAGGTGTCCCCAGGTGTCTCTGAAGTGTCCCTAGTTCTGTCCCCAGATGCCCCTGACCTGTCCCAGGTGTGTCTCATCTATCTCAGGTGTGTCCCTCACCTGTCCAGGTGTCCCTACATCTGTCCCCAGGTGTGTCCCCAGGTGTCCCTCACCTGTGTCACCTGTCCAGGTGTGTCCCAGGTGTCTCTCAGGTGTGTCCCTCACCTGTCCCAGCTGTCCCAGGTGTGTCCCAGGTGTGTCACTCACCTGTCCCATCCATCTCACCTGTCCAGGTGTGTCCCCAGGTGTCCCTCACCTGTCCCAGCCGTGTCTCACCTATCTCAGATGTGTCCCTCACCTGTCCCACCCATCTCACCCGTGCCACCTGTCCAGGTGTGTCCCCAGGTGTGTCCCAGGTGTGTCTCTCACCTGTCCCACCCATCTCACCTGTGTCACCTGTCCAGGTGTGCCCCAGGTGTGTCCCTCACCCGTCCCACGTGTCCCCAGGCGTGTCTCTCACCTGTCCCAGGTGTGTCCCCTGGTGTGTCCCCAGGTGTCTCTCAGGTGTCCCAGGTGTGTCCCTCACCTGTCCAGGTGTGTCCCAGGTGTATCTGAGGTGTCCCCAGTGTGTCCCTCACCTGTCCAGGTGTGTCCCCAGGTGTGTCCCAGGTGTATCTGAGGTGTCCCCAGTGTGTCCCTCACCTGTCCAAGTGTATCCGAGGTGTCCCCAGGTGTCCCCAGACGTGTCCCAGGTGTATCTGAGGTGTCCCAGGTGTGTCCCAGGTGTGTCTCTCACCTGTCCCAGATTTGTCCCAAGTGTGTCCCTCGCCCATCTCACCTGTCCCAGCTGTCCCAGGTGTCCCCAGGTGTGTGTCCCTCACCCTGTCCAGGTGTGTCCCAGGTGTGTCCCCAGGTGTCCCCCAGGTGTCCCCAGGTGTTCCAGGTGTGTCCCTCACCTGCCCAGGTGTGTCCCAGGTGTGTCCCAGGTGTATCTGAGGTGTCCCCAGGTGTCCCAGGTGTCCCCAGGTGTGTCCCTCCCCTGTCCAGGTGTGTCCCAGGTGTGTCCCAGGTGTGTCCCCAGCTGTCCCCAGGTGTGTCCCTCCCCTGTCCAGGTGTCCCCAGCTGTCCCCAGGTGTGTCCCTCACCTGTCCAGGTGTGTCCCAGGTGTGTCCCAGGTGTGTCCCATGTGTCCCAGCTGTCCCCAGGTGTGTCCCTGCCCTGCCCAGGTGTGTCCCTCGCTCACCTGAAGGGGTACCCGTAGGTGGCCGTCACGTTTGTCACCTGGGTCGCGTTGTCCCCACCTGCGCAGGTGACGCTGAAGGTGACGGAGCCCTCGAAGCCGCCGCAGGTGGCGAAAGCGAAGATGGAGAAAAACTGGGGGGAAAAAACGGCGATTTTGGGCAAAATTAATTAAAGAATTAAAATTTTGGGGAAAATTAAAAAAAAAAAAAAAAAAACAGGGAAAAATGGGGAATTGGAGGAAAATTAATTAAAAAATTAGGAATTTTGGGGAAAATTAAAAAAAAAAAAACTCCACGAAAAAAATGGGGAGTTTGGGGAAAATTAATTTAAAAATTAAGAATTTTGGAGAAAATTTAAAAAAGGAAAAAATGGGGAGCTTGAGGAAAATTAATAAAAAAATTAAGAATTTTAGGAAATTAAAAAAAAAAAAAAAAAAAAACGAAAAAAACAGAGAGTTTGGGGAAAATTAATTAAAAAATTAATAATTTGGGGAAAATTAAAAAAAAACAGGGAAAAGGGGGGAGTTTGGGAAAATTAATTAAAAAATTAAGAATTTTGGGGAAAATTAAAAAAAATAACACAGGAAAATGGGGAGTTTGGGGAAAATTAAAAAAAAAAAAACACGAAAAAAATGGGGAGTTTGGGGGAAATTAATTAAAAAGTAAAGAATTTTGGGGAAAATTAAAAAAAAAATTGGGGAGTTTGGGGAAATTAATTAAAAAATAAGGAATTTTGGGCAAATTAAAAAAAAAAACAGGGAAAAATGGGGAATTTGGGAAAATTTGTGAGTTTTGAGGCCAAAATTTGCGGAAAAATTGAGAAATTCTGAGAAAATTTGGTATTTTTGAGATTGAAAATTTGAGGTAAATTTGGGTACAAATGAGGAAATTTGGGGAAAATTTGGTAAAAATACAAAAAAAAAGAAGGAAAAATTTGGGTTTTAGGGGGAAAACTTTGGGTAAAAATGGGAAAATTTGGGGAAATTTTTGATTTTTGGAGCAAAATTTGGTTTAAAATTTAGGGGAAATTTGGGAAATTTGAGATTTTCAAGGCCAAGATTTGGATGAAAACAGGGAAATTTGAGGAAAATCTGGGATTTTTGAGGACGAAATTTGGGTAAAAATGGTAAAAATCCAATAGAAAATGGCAAAGAAATTAGAAAATTTGGGAAAATTTGGGATTTTTGAGATCAAAATTTGGGAAATTTAGGGAAAATTTGGGGAAAGTTTAAGGTTTTTGAGGTGAAAATTTGGTGAAAAACGGGGATTTTCTTGAAGTCAAATTTGGTTAAAAACTTAGGGAAAATTTGGGGAAATTTCTGATTTTTGAAATCAAAATTTGGTTAAAAAATTAGGGAAAATTTGGGGGAATTTGGGATTGTTGAGGTGAAATTTTGATAAAAACAGGAAAATTAGAATTTTTCAAGTCAAGATTTGGTAAAAAGCCGGAAATTTGGGATTTTTGAGCTCGAGGTTTGAATAAAAATGGGGAAAATCCAAGAAAATTTGGGATTTCTAAGACCAGAATTTGGTCGAGGTGGGAAAATTGGGAAAATCCCGTAAAAATCAGGAAAAACAAAACAAAAAAAAACCCAAAAAAACCCAAAAAACAAAATTCTTAAAAAAATTTAAAATTTGGGTCCAATTCCCTCCCCCCAGTCCCTCCCAGTTCATCCCAGTTTAACCCAGTCCCCTCCCAGGAGCTCCCAGTTACCCTGGAGCCCCTCCCAGTAACCCCAACCCCCAAACCACTACAAACCAGTACAAACCAGTACAAACCAGTAACCCCAAACCCCTCCCAGTCCATCCCAGTCCATCCCAGTCCCTCCCAGTATAACCCAGTAACCCCAAACCCTCTCCCAGTCCATCCCAGTTTGATCCCAGTCCCCACCAATCCCCTCCCAGTCCTTCCCAGTATCCCCCACTCACTCCCAGTATAAACCAGTAACCCCAAACCCCCTCCCAGTCCCTCCCAGTATATCCCAGTATAAACCAGTCTCCCCCAATCCCCTCCCAGTCCCTCCCAGTACAAACCAGTAACCCCAAACCCTCTCCCAGTCACTCCCAGTTCCCCCCAGCCCCTCTCCCAGTCCCTCCCAGTATAAACCAGTATAAACCAGTCCCCCCCAATCCCCTCCCAGTACAAACCGGTAACCCCAAACTCCCTCCCAGTCCATCCCAGTTTGATCCCAGTCCCTCCCGGTCCCTCCCAGTCCCCCCCAATCCCGTCCCAGTCCATCCCAGTACAAACCAGTCTCCCCAATCCCCCCCCAGTATATCCCAGTCCCTCCCAGTTTGATCCCAGTCCCTCCCAGTTTGAACCCAGCCCCTCCCAGTTTGATCCCAGTCCATCCCAGTCCCCCCCAACCCCTCCCAGTCCCTCCCAGTTTGATCCCAGTCCCTCCAGTTTAATCCCAGTACCCCCCCAATCCCCTCCCAGTATATCCCAGTCCCTCCCAGTTTGATCCAGTCCCTCCCAGTCCCTCCCAGTCCATCCCAGTTTGATCCCAGTCCATCCCAGTTTGATCTCAGTCCGTCCCAGTCCCTCCCAGCCCCATCCCAGTATATCCCCGTCCCTCCCAGTTTTGATCCCAGTCCCTCCCAGTCCCCCCCACCCCCCTCCCAGTATATCCCAGTCCCTCCCAGTCCCTCCCAGTATCCCCATTCCCTCCCTCACCCACTGCAGGCCCCGGCTCAGCCCCAGCGGCTCCTTCAGCGCCCCAGCGACACCCGCGGCGCCGCCATCATCGCTGCCCTGACGTCACCCACCGCGCGACGGAAGTGACGTCACATCCCCCCCCTTTCCCATCGCCTCATTTGCATCCCGCGCGCTGATTGGCCCGCGGGGCGCCGCGCTCTCCATATATGGAAACCGGGCCACGCCCCTTACGCCTCACGGCTCGTTTGCATAACCCTCATTTGCATGCCGCTGATTTGCATAGCCCCGCCGCGCTTCCGCGTTCGCCGCCCCTCATTTGCATAACCGCCGCGTTAATTTCTATCAGTGCCCCCTTAATTTGCATAATTACTCCTCTCTCCCAGGTTGGTTAATGAGCGCCCCCTGATAAATGAGCCTCATTTGCATCATTAAAGGTTTCATTTCCTTTTATTGGTTTGTACAGACGCCCCCCCCACCCCCAAAGCAGCGGCTCATTTGCATAAACCCCGCTGGCCACGCCCCCTCCGCCATGCCCGGGGTTTGACGGAAGAGCCCAAAATGTCCCCACAGAAATGTCCCGAAACCACCAAAAATGTCCCCAAAAAAAATCCCAAAACCCCTCAAAAATGTCCCCAGGAGCCCCAAAAGTGATCCCAGGGACCCAAAAATGTCCCCAGGGGACCCCAAAACTGTCCCCGTGCGCCCCCAATGTCCCCAATGTCCCCTCACGAGTCCCAGGTGTCCCCAGGTGTCCCAGACGTCCCCAATGTCCCCTCACAAGTCCCAGGTGTCCCCAGAGGTGTATCTGAGCTGTCCCCAATGTCCCCTCACAAGTCCCAGGTGTCCCTGCAGTGTCCCCGATGTCCCCTCAGAAGTCCTGGATGTCCCCAGAGGTGTATCTGAGCTGTCCCCAATGTCCCCTCAGTGTCCCCAATGTCCCTGCAGTGTCCCCAGATGTCCCCTCAGTAGTCCCAGATGTCCCCAGGTGTCTCAGGTGTCCCCTCACAAGTCCCAGATGTCCCCTCAGTGTCCCCAGGTGTCCCCTCAGTGTCCCAGGTGTCCCCAGAGGTGTATCTGAGCTGTCCCCAGGTGTCCCCAATGTCCCCTCAGTGTCCCCTCAGTGTCCCTGCAGTGTCGCCAGCTGTCCCCAATGTCCCCTCAGTGTCCCCAATGTCCCCTCAGAAGTCCCAGATGTCCCCTCAGTGTCCCCAGTGTCCCTGCAGTGTCCCCAATGTCCCCTCAGTGTCCCCTCACAAGTCCCCGATGTCCCCTCAGTGTCCCCAATGTCCCCAGGTGTCTCAGGTATCCCCAGGTGTCTCAGGTGTCCCTGCAGTGTCCCCAGGTGTCTCAGGTGTCCCCAGTGTCCCCGGTGTCCCCTCAGAAGTCCCAGATGTCCCCAGGTGTCCCAGGTGTCCCAGATGTCCCCAGGTGTCTCAGGTGTCCCCCAGGTGTCTCAGGTGTCCCCTCAGTGTCCCCGGTGTCCCCTCAGAAGTCCCAGGTGTCCCCAGGTGTCTCAGGTGTCCCCAGGTGTCTCAGGTGTCCCCAATGTCCCCTCAGAAGTCCCAGATGTCCCCAGGTGTCTCAGGTATCCCAGGTGTCCCCAGGTGTCTCAGGTATCCCCAGGTGTCTCAGGGTGTCCCCAGTGTCCCCAATGTCCCCTCAGAAGTCCCCGATGTCCCCAGGTGTCTCAGGTGTCCCCAGGTGTCCCCAATGTCCCCTCAGTGTCCCCTCAGAAGTCCCAGATGTCCCCCAGCCCCGCCCGTGTCCCCAATGTCCCCTCAGTGTCCCCAATGTCCCCTCAGTGTCCCTCAGAAGTCCCAGATGTCCCCAGGTGTCTCAGGTGTCCCCAGGTGTCCCAGGTGTCCCCTCAGTGTCCCCAATGTCCCCAAGTGTCCCCTCAGAAGTCCCAGATGTCCCCAGGTGTCTCAGGTGTCCCCAGGTGTCCCCTCAGTGTCCCCTCAGAAGTCCCAGATGTCCCCCAGCCCCGCCCGTGTCCCCCCGTGTCCCCCCGGCCGTGGCCGAAGGCGCGGAGGCGGCGCCGCTGCGAGAGCCCGGCCCGGCCCTGCAGCAGCACGGACACGGGGCCGGACACCGAGCGAGAGTGACCAACAGGGTGACCAGAGTGACCAACAGAGTGACCAACAGAGTGACCACCAGAGTGACCAACAGAGTGACCAGAGTGACCAGAGTGACCATCAGGGACATCTGAGTGACCAACAGGGACAGCAGAGCCACCAGGGACAGCCCGGCCCTGCAGCAGCACGGACACGGGGCCGGACACCGAGCGAGAGTGACCAACAGAGTGACCACAGTGACCACCTGAGTGACCACAGTGACCATCAGGGACATCAGAGTGACCACCAGGGACAGCAGAGCCACCAGGGACAGCCCGGCCCTGGAGCAGCACGGACATGGGGCCGGACACCGAGCGAGAGTGACCAACAGAGTGACCACAGTGACCACCTGAGTGACCACCAGAGTGACCAACAGAGTGACCACAGTGACCATCAGAGTGACCACAGTGACCATCAGAGTGACCATCAGGGACATCTGAGTGACCAACAGGGACAGCCCGGCCCTGGAGCAGCACGGACACGGGGCTGGACACCGAGCGAGAGTGACCAACAGAGTGACCACAGTGACCACCTGAGTGACCACCAGAGTGACCACAGTGACCATCAGGGACATCTGAGTGACCAACAGGGACAGCCTGGCCCTGCAGCAGCATGGACACGGGGCCGGACACCGAGCGAGAGTGACCAACAGAGTGACCAGAGTGACCATCAGGGACATCTGAGTGACCACAGTGACCATCAGAGTGACCATCAGGGACATCTGAGTGACCACCAGGGACAGCAGAGCCACCAGGGACAGCCCGGCCCTGGAGCAGCACGGACACGGGGCCGGACACCGAGCGAGAGTGACCAACAGAGTGACCACCAGAGTGACCACCAGAGTGACCACAGTGACCACCAGAGTGACCACAGTGACCATCAGAGTGACCACAGTGACCACCAGAGTGACCAACAGAGTGACCATCAGAGTGACCACAGTGACCACCAGAGTGACCACCACAGTGACCAACAGAGTGACCACAGTGACCACCAGAGTGACCACAGTGACCATCAGAGTGACCATCAGGGACAGCAGAGCCACCAGGGACAGCCTGGCCCTGCAGCAGCACGGACACGGCGCCGGACACTGAGCGAGAGTGACCAACAGAGTGACCAGAGTGACCACAGTGACCAACAGAGTGACCACAGTGACCAACAGAGTGACCATCAGGGACATCTGAGTGACCAACAGGGACAGCCTGGCCCTGGAGCAGCACGGACACGGCGCCGGACACCGAGCGAGAGTGACCACCAGAGTGACCAGAGTGACCACCAGAGTGACCAGAGTGACCACAGTGACCAACAGAGTGACCAGAGTGACCATCAGGGACATCTGAGTGACCACAGTGACCATCAGAGTGACCATCAGAGTGACCATCAGGGACATCTGAGTGACCACCAGGGACAGCCCGGCCCTGGAGCAGCACAGACACGGCGCCGGACACCAGCCGCGAGTGACCACCAGAGTGACCACCAGAGTGACCAACAGAGTGACCATCAGGGACATCTGAGTGACCACAGTGACCAGAGTGACCAACGGGGACACCTGAGTGACCAACAGAGTGACCAGAGTGACCACCAGAGTGACCACAGTGACCATCAGGGACATCTGAGTGACCAGAGTAACCAGAGTGACCAACAGAGTGACCAACAGGGACATCTGAGTGACCACAGTGACCAGAGTGACCACCAGGGACATCGGAGTGACCACGGTGACCAACAGAGTGACCAACGGGGACACCTGAGTGACCACAGTGACCAAGAGAGTGACCAGAGTGACCATCAGAATGACCAGAGTGACCAACGGGGACATCTGAGTGACCAGAGTGACCAGAGTTACCATCAGGGACACCTGAGTGACCACCGTGTCCATCCTGATGACCAGTGACCCCTTGACCACCACCCTCAATGTCCTCACTCTGGTGACCACCAAGCCCATCCTGGTGACCACCAACCCCTTGTCCACCAATCCCACACCAGCAACTCCCTTGGCCACCACCCCAATGACCACCCTGCCCATCCGGGTGCCCACCGCGTCCACCATGGTGACCACCAACCCCTTGACCACCATCCCAATGACCACCCTGCCCATCCTGGTGCCCGCCATTCCCACACCCACAACCTCCTTGACCACCACCCCAATGACCACCAACCCCATCCTGGTGACCACCAATCCCTTGTCCACCATCCCAATGACCACCACATCCATCCTGGTGCCCACCACGTCCATCCCAGTGCCCGCCATTCCCACACCCACAACCTCCTTGACCACCATCCCAATGACCACCAACCCCATCCTGGTGACCACCAACCCGTTGTCCACCATCCCAATGACCACCACGTCCATCTTGGTGACCACCAACCCCTTGTCCACCATCTTGATGGCCACCAACCCCTTGTCCACCATCCCAATGACCACCCTGCCCATCCTGGTGCCCACCGCGTCCATCCTGGTGACCACCAACCCCTTGTCCACCATCCCGATGACCACCAACCCCTTGTCCACCATCCCAATGACCACCCTGCCCATCCTGGTGACCACCAACCCCTTGTCCACCATCCCAATGACCACCAACCCCTTGTCCACCATCTCCATGACCACCAACCCCTTGACCGCCGCCCCGCTGCCCCTCCCCGGCCACCCGGAGCCCCCTCTTGCCCAGCGCCAGCCGGGGCCGGCCCCGGTCCAGCGCGTCCAGCAGCGTGCAGGCCATGCACAGCGCGGCGCTGGCCGCGGCCCCGCAGCGCCCGCACGCCCCCGGCGCCGCCCCCGCGCCCGGCGCCGCGCCCAGCGCCAGCCGCCGCCCCGAGTGCGCCAGCGCCGCCACCCGCCGCCGGCCGCGCCGCCTCCAGCTCCTTCAGCAGCGCCCGCGGGTGCCCGCGGAACGCCAGCGGCGCGTGCCGGCACTCGGCGCTGGCGTAGGGCAGCCCCAGGAAGTGCGCGTAGAGCACGATCTCCTTCTGCGACGCGTGCCGCAGCGGCTTCAGCCGCGGCACCGTGGGCCAGGGCGCGGCGGCGGGGGGCGGCTGGGGTGGGTTCTTGTTGGGTTCCGCCGGGTTCTTGTTGGGTTTCCTTGAGGCTTTGTTGGGTTTCCTTGGGTTCGTGTTGGGTTTCATTGAGCTCTTGTCGGGTTGCGTTGGGTTGCCGTTGAGTTCCGTTGAGTTCTCGTTGAGTTTTGTTGAGTTCTCGTTGAGTTCCGTTTGGTTCTCGGTGAGTTTCATTGAGCTCTCATTGGGTTTTCCTGAGCTCTCATTGACTTTCGTTGAGCTCTTGTTGGGTTTTGTTGGTTCCATTGTGTTCTCATTGAGTTTCATTGAGTTCTCGTTGAGTTTTGTTGAGATCTCATTGAGCTTCATTGAGTTTTCATTGGTTTTGTTGGATTCTTGTTGGGTTTCATTGAGTTCTTGTCGGGTTCCACTGGGTTCTCATTCAGTTTCGTTGAGTTCTCATTGAGTTTTGTTGAGATCTCATTGAGCTTCATTGAGTTTTCATTGGGTTTTGTTGGATTCTTGTTGGGTTTTGTTGGGTTCTTGTTGGGTTTCGTTGAGTTCTGGTTGAGTTTCATTGAGTTCTTGTCGGGTTCCATTGGGTTCTCACTGAGTTTCATTGAGTTCTCATTGAGTTTTGTTGAGATCTCATTGAGTTTCATCGAGTTTTCATTGGGTTTTGTTGGGTTCTTGTCGGGTTTCGTTGTGTTCTCATTCAGTTTTGTTGGGTTCTTGTTGGGTTCCGTTGGGTTCTCGTTGGGTTTCATTGACTTCTTATTGGGTTTCATTGAATTTTCATTGAGTTCCATTGAGTTCTTGTGGGGTTTCATTGAATTCTCGTTGAGTTTCGCTGGGTCCTCGTTGGGTTCCATTGAGTTCTTGTTGGGTTCCATTGCATCCTCATTGAGTTTTGTTGGGTCCTCGTTGGGTCCCATTGAGTTCTCGCTGGGTCCCATTGAGTTCTCGTTGGGTTCCGTTGAGTTCTCGTTGGGTTTTGCTGGGTTCTCGTCGAGATTCGTTTGGTTCTCATTGAGTTTCGTTGAGTTCTTGTTGAGTTCTGTGGGTTCCTCGTTGGGTTTTGTTGGGTTCTCGTTGGGCTTTGTTGGGTTCTCGTTGGTGGCCCCTGAGACCTCATTGGGGGCCACGGTCCTGTTGGTGGCCACAGTGACCTCGTTGGTGGCCACAACAGCCTCACTGACTGCGTTGACCTCACTGGCGGCGTCTAAGATCTCATTGGTGGCCACGGTCCTGTTGGTGGCCACGGTGGCCTCGTTGGTGATGTCCTTGGTGGCCATGGTCAGGTTGGTGGCCATGGTCAGGTTGGTGGCCATGGTGGCCTCGTTGGTGATGTTCTTGGTGGCCATGGTCAGGTTGGTGGCCATGGTGGCCTCATTGGTGGCCATGATCAGGTTGGTGGCCTCGTTGGTGATGTCCTTGGTGGCCACGGTCCTGTTGGTGGCCAGGGAGGCCTCGTTGGTGGCCATGGTGAGGTTGGTGGCCTCGTTGGTGACCCCATCGGTAGCCATGGTGGCCATGGTCAGGTTGGTGGCCAGGGTGGCCTCGTTGGTGGCCATGGTGAGGTTGGTGGCCTCGTTGGTGACCCCATCGGTGACCCCATTGGTGGCCATGGTCAGGTTGGTGGCCAGGGTGGCCTCGTTGGTGATGTCCTTGGCGACCCCATTGGTGGCCATGGTCAGGTTGGTGGCCAGGGTGGCCTCGTTGGTGGCCATGGTGAGGTTGGTGGCCAGGGTGGCCTCGTTGGTGGCCATGGTCAGGTTGGTGGCCAGGGTGGCCTCGTTGGCCGCGCGCCGCAGCCGCGCCACGTCCCCGCGCAGGAAGTTCATCAGCACCGTCTCGGCCACGTCATCGGCGTTGTGGCCTGTGGAGAGGAGTGACCACGAGTGACCACGAGTGACCACCAGTGACCAGCAGTGACCATGAGTGACCACAAGGCACCATCAGTGACCACCAGTGACCACCAGTGGCCACCAGTGACCAACAGTGACCACCAGTGGCCACCAGTGACCAACAGTGACCACAAGTGGCCAATAGTGACCAGAAGGGACCACGGATGAGCACCAGTGACCAGAAGTGGCCACCGGTGACCACTGATGGCCATCAATGACCAGTGACCACAAGTGACCAGCAGTGACCACCAGTGACCACCAATGACCACCAGTGACTGCAAGTGACCATCAGTGACCAGCAGTGACCACCAGTGACCACTGGTGACCAGAAGTGACCACCAGTGACCATCAATGACCACCAGTGACCACCAGTGACCACCAGTGGCCACAAGTGACCACCAGTGACCAGCAGTGACCAGCACGCACTGGTGACCACCAGTGACCAGCAGTGACCCACCCAGTACAAACCAGTGAGCTCCCAGTCCCTCCCAGTATAACCCAGTCCATCCCAGTCCCTCCCAGTATAACCCAGTGAGCTCCCAGTCCCTCCCAGTATAACCCAGTCCATCCCAGTCCCTCCCAGTATAACCCAGTGAGCTCCCAGTCCCTCCCAGTATAACCCAGTCCCTCCCAGTATAACCCAGTCCCTCCCAATGACTCTTAACCCCCTCCCAGTGCCCTCCCAGTCCAAACCAGTAACTCACCAGTAGCAATCCAGTTGGCTCCCATCTCCCTGGATGCTCACTCCAGTCCCTCCCAGTCCATCCCAGTATAACCCAGTTCATCCCAGTATAACCCAGTTCATCCCAGTCCATCCCAGTATAACCCAGTGCTCACCAGTAGTGATCCAGTCTGCTCCCATCTCCGTGGCTGCTCTCTCCAGCCCCTCCCAGTCCATCCCAGTATAACCCAGTATAACCCAGTCCATCCCAGTCTCCTCCCAGTCCCTCCCAGTGACTCCTAATCGCCTCCCAGTCCATCCCAGTATAAACCACTCCCACTTTAACCTGTCCCAATCCCCTCCCAGTCCCTCCCAACCCCCTCCCAGTACAAACCAGTATAACCCAGCGACCCCAAAGCCCCTCCCAGTCCACCCCAGTATATCCCAGTGCTCACCAGTAGCGATCCAGTCCACTCCCATCTCCGTGGCTGCTCTCTCCAGCCCCTCCCAGTCCATCCCAGTCTAACCCAGTGACTCCAAACCCCCTCCCAGTACAAACCAGTATAACCCAGTGACCCCAAACCCTCTCCCAGTCCATCCTAGTATAACCCAGTCCATCCCAGTCTCCTCCCAGTCCCCCCCAGTGACTCCTAATCGCCTCCCAGTCCATCCCAGTATAACCCAGTGACCCCAAACCCGCTCCCAGTCCATCCCAGTATAACCCAGTCCATCCCAGTATAACCCAGTGCTCACCAGTGGCGATCCAGTCGGCCCCCATCTCGCGGGCCGCCCTCTCCAGGGCGTGTCTCCGGAACACCCCGCAGACGGTGCAGCCCCCCCAGTGCCCTCCCAGTACAAACCAGTATAACCCAGCGACCCCAAACCCCCTCCCAGTATATCCCAGTATAATCCAGTGACCCCAAACCCCCTCCCAGTACAAACCAGTACAAACCAGTGCTCACCAGTAGTGATCCAGTCGGCTCGCATCTCCGTGGCTGCTCTCTCCAGCCCCTCCCAGTCCATCCCAGTATAACCCAGTATAACCCAGTCCATCCCAGTCTCCTCCCAGTCCCTCCCAGTGACTCCTAATCGCCTCCCAGTCCATCCCAGTATAAACCACTCCCACTTTAACCTGTCCCAATCCCCTCCCAGTCCCTCCCAACCCCCTCCCAGTACAAACCAGTATAACCCAGCGACCCCAAAGCCCCTCCCAGTCCATCCCAGTATAACCCAGTGCTCACCAATAGCGATCCAGTCCACTCCCATCTCCGTGGCTGCTCTCTCCAGCCCCTCCCAGTCCATCCCAGTCTAACCCAGTGACTCCAAACCCCCTCCCAGTACAAACCAGTATAACCCAGTGACCCCAAACCCTCTCCCAGTCCATCCCAGTATAACCCAGTCCATCCCAGTCTCCTCCCAGTCCCCCCCAGTGACTCCTTACCGCCTCCCAGTCCATCCCAGTATAACCCAGTGACCCCAACCTGCTCCCAGTCCATCCCAGTATAACCCAGTGCCCTCCCAGTATATCCCAGTGCTCACCAGTGGCGATCCAGTCGGCCCCCATCTCGCGGGCCGCCCTCTCCAGGGCGTGTCTCCGGAACACCCCGCAGACGGTGCAGCCCCCCCAGTGCCCTCCCAGTACAAACCAGTATAACCCAGTGACCCCAAACCCCCTCCCAGTCCATCCCAGTATAACCCAGTGCCCTCCCAGTATAACCCAGTGACCCCAAACCCCCTCCCAGTATGACCCAGTCCATCCCAGTATATACCAGTAACTCAGCAGTGGCGATCCAGTCCGCTCCCATCTCCGTGGCTGCTCTCTCCAGCCCCTCCCAGTCCATCCCAGTATAACCCAGTGCCCTCCCAGTATAACCCAGTTCATCCCAGTCTCCATCCCAGTCCCCCCCAGTGATTCCTAACCGCCTCCCAGTCCATCCCAGTATAAACCAGTCCCACTTTAACCTGTCCCAATCCCCTCCCAGTCCCTCCCAATCCCCTCCCAGTATATCCCAGTATATCCCAGTGACCCCAAACCCTCTCCCAGTCCATCCCAGTATATCCCAGTGCTCACCAGTATCGATCCAGTCCACCCCCATCTCCGTGGCTGCTCTCTCCAGCCCCTCCCAGTCCATCCCAGTCTAACCCAGTCCATCCCAATCTCCATCCCAGTCCTCCCCAGTGATTCCTAACCGCCTCCCAGTCCATCCCAGTATAAACCAGTCCCACTTTAACCTGTCCCAATCCCCTCCCAGTATATCCCAGTATAAGCCAGTGCCCTCCCAGTCCATCCCAGTATAACCCAGTGCCCTCCCAGTCCATCCCAGTATAACCCAGTGACTCCAAACCCCCTCCCAGTATATCCCAGTATATCCCAGTGCCCTCCCAGTCCCTCTCAGTATAACCCAGTGCCCTCCCAGTACAAACCAGTAACTCACCAGTGGCGATCCAGTCGGCCCCCATCTCGCGGGCCGCCCTCTCCAGGGCGTGTCTCCGGAACACCCCGCAGACGGTGCAGCCCCCCCAGTGCCCTCCCAGTACAAACCAGTATGTCCCAGTGACCCCAAACCCCCTCCCAGTACACACCAGTACAACCCAGTGACCCCAAACCCCCTCCCAGTCCATCCCAGTATAACCCAGGGACCCCAAACCCCCTCCCAGTATATCCCAGTATATCCCAGTGCCCTCCTAGTCCATCCCAGTATAACCCAGTGACCCCAAACCCGCTCCCAGTCCATCCCAGTATAACCCAGTCCATCCCAGTATAACCCAGTGCTCACCAGTGGCGATCCAGTCGGCGCCCATCTCGCGGGCCGCCCTCTCCAGGGCGTGTCTCCGGAACACCCCGCAGACGGTGCAGCCCCCCCAGTGCCCTCCCAGTACAAACCAGTATAACCCAGTGACCCCAAACCCCCTCCCAGTACAAACCAGTACAACCCAGTGACCCCAAACCCCCTCCCAGTACAAACCAGTATAACCCAGTGCCCTCCCAGTACAAACCAGTATAACCCAGTGACCCCAAACCCTCTCCCAATCCATCCCAGTATAACCCAGTGACCCCAAACCCCCTCCCAGTATATCCCAGTATAACCCAGTGCCCTCCCAGTATAACCCAGTGCTCACCAGTATCGATCCAGTCCGCTCCCATCTCTGTGGCTGCTCTCTCCAGCCTCTCCCAGTCCATCCCAGTATAACCCACTGCCCTCCCAGTATATCCCAGTATATCCCAGTATAACCCAGTGACCCCAAACCCCCTCCCAGTATATCCCAGTATAAACCAGTGCCCTTCCAGTCCATCCCAGTATAAACCAGTCCCATTTTAACCTGTCCCAATCCCCTCCCAGTACAAACCAGTATATCCCAGTGACCCCAAACCCCCTCCCAGTACAAACCAGTATATCCCAGTAACTCACCAGTGGCGATCCAGTCGGCGCCCATCTCGCGGGCCGCCCTCTCCAGGGCGTGTCTCCGGAACACCCCGCAGACGGTGCAGCGGCTCCGCCCCCCGAGGGCCCCGCCCAGCTCGTCCACAGCCCCAGCCGAAGAGCTCGCGGTGGGACACGAGCAGCAGGGGGAGGGGCAGCCCCGCCCCCACCTGGCGCAGCACGCGCAGGGCGTGGTCCCGGTAGCCGTCGATGCCCTCGTCCACGCCCAGCAGCGCCAGGCGCAGCCCCAGGGCGTGGCCGCGGTTCAGGTGCGCCAGCAGGTGAGCCAGCACCGTGCTGTCCTTGCCCCCCGAGGCCGCCACCGCCACCGAGTCACCGGCACGGAGGAAAACTCTCGGGTTTTGGGGTGAAATTCCCAATTTTTGGGGGTGATTTGGGGGGTTTGGGGGTGAAATTCCCAATGTTTGGGGCGAAATTCCCAATTTTTGGGGTGAAATTCCCGCGGTTTCAGGGGTAATTCTGGGGTTCTCCGAGGAATTGATGGGGTTTTGGAGGGAATTGATGGCATTTTGAGGGTTAATTGCGGGGTTTTGAGGGTTAATTCCAAGGTTTTGGGGGAGCTTAATGGAGTTTTGGGGTGAAATTCCCAAATTTTCGGAGGGGATTCTGGGGTTTTGAGCGTTGATTCCGGGGTTTTGAGGGTAAATTCCAAGGTTTTGGGGAGGATCAATGGGGGCTGGAGGAGGATCAATGGGGTTTTGAGGGTTAATTCCGGGGTTTTGGGGAGGATTCAGGGGATTTTGGGGGTTTTGGGGGTGATTTGGGGGGTTTTGGGGTGAAATTCCCAATTTTTGGGGTGAAATTCCCCTATTCTGGGGGTGATTTGGGGGGTTTTGGGGGGAAATCCCCCAATTTTGGGAGGGAATTGGGCTATTCTGGGGTGAAATTCCCACATTTTCAGTGGCGGTTCTGGGATTTTGAGGGTTAATTCCGGGGTTTAGAGGGTTAATTCCGGGATTTTGGGGCAGAACCCCAAGATTTTCGGGATTTTGGGGCAGAATCCCGGGATTTTGAACTGAAACCCCAGGATTTTGGGGATTTTGGGGCAGAACCCCGGGATTTTGGGGAAGAACCCCAGAATTTTGAGCTGAAACCCCAGGATTTTGGGGATTTTGGGGTAGAACCCCGGAATTTTGAGCTGAAACCCCAGAATTTTGGGGTAGAACCCCGGAACTTTGAGTTAAAACCCCAGGATTTTGAGGGGTTTGGGGTAAAACCCCAGGATTTTGGGGCGGAACCCCAGAATTTTGAGCTGAAACTCCGGGATTTTGGGGATTTTGGGGCACAACCCTGGGATTTTGAGCTGAAACCCCAGAATTTTGGGGATTTTGGGAGTGAACCCCGGGATTTTGGGGCAGAACCCCGGGATTTTGGGGTAGAACCCCGGAATTTTGAGCTGAAACCCCAGGATTTTGGGGATTTGGGGGCAGAACCCCGGGATTTTGGGGATTTTGGGGCAGAGCCCCAGGATTTAGGGGCAGAACCCCGGGATTTTGGGGATTTTGGGGCAGAACCCCGGGATTTTGGGGATTTTGGGGCAGAGCCCCAGGATTTAGGGGCAGAACCCCGGGATTTTGGGGATTTTGGGGCAGAACCCCGGGATTTTGGGGATTTTGGGGCAGAACCCCGGGATTTTGGGGATTTAGGGGCAGAACCCCGGGATTTTGGGGCAGAACCCCGAGTTTTTGGGGCGGCAGCCCCGGCCCCGGCTGCAGCAGCGCCTGCAGGGCCTCGGCCTCGAAGGCGGCGACGAAGCAGCGGCGGCAGAAGGGCAGCAGCGAGCGCGAGCGCAGCAGCACCGAGGGCAGCGGGCAGCGTGAGCAGCGCGGGCGGGGCATGGCCTGGAACGGGAAAAGAAATAAAAGTTCAGGGAGGGGAGAGCACAAAAATCCGAAATCCGAAAAATATTGGGGTCGAATCGCCAAAAAAAATCCCGCTCGGAACGGCCAAAATCCCACCCCGGGATTGCCCGAAATCCACCCAGAAAACCCCGAAATCCACTTGGGGTCAACCAAAATCCCACCTGGGAACCCAAAATCCACCTGGGAACTCCAAAATCCACTTGGGGTCAACCAAAATCCCACCTGGGAACCCCAAAATCCACTTGGGGTCAACCAAAATCCCACCTGGGAACCCCAAAATCCACCTGGGAACCCCAAAATCCACTTGGGGGTCAACCAAAATCCCACCTGGGAACCCCAAAATCCACCTGGGAACCCCAAAATCCACTTGGGGTCAACCAAAATCCCACCTGGGAACCCCAAAATCCACCTGGGAACCCCAAAATCCACTTGGGATCAACCAAAATGCACCTGGGAACCCAAATCCACCTGGGAACTCCAAAATCCACTTGGGGATCAACCAAAAATCCCACCTGGGAACCCCAAAATCCACCTGGGAACCCCAAAATCCACTTGGGGGTCAACCAAAATCCCACCTGGGAACCCCCAAAATCCACCTGGGAACCCCAAAATCCACTTGGATCAACCAAAATGCCACCTGGGAACCCCAAAATCCACCTGGGAACTCCAAAATCCACTTGGGGGTCAACCAAAATCCCACCTGGGAACCCCAAAATCCACCTGGGAAACCCCAAAATCCACTTGGGGTCAACCAAAATCCCACCTGGGAACCCCAAAATCCACCTGGGAACCCCAAAATCCACTTGGGGTCAACCAAAATCCCACCTGGGCACCCCAAAATCCACCTGGGAACCCCAAAATCCACTTGGGGTCAACGAAAATCCCACCTGGGAACCCCAAAATCCACCTGGGAACCCCAAAATCCACTTGGGGGTCAACCAAAATCCCACCTGGGAACCCCAAAATCCACCTGAGATAGCCCAAAATGCACTCAGAAACCCCCAAAATCCACCAGAAAACCCCGAAATCCACTTGGGATCAACCAAAATCCCACCTGAGAACCCCAAAATCCACCTGGGAACCCCAAAATCCACCTGAGATAGCCCAAAATCCACCCAGAAAACCCCGAAATCCACTTGGGGTCAACCAAAATCCCACCTGGGAACCCAAAAATCCGCTCAGAAAACCCCAAATCCACCTAAGAACCCCCAAAATCCCACCTGGAATTGCCCCCCAAACCTCTCGGGATGACCCCAAATCCGCCTGAAATTGCCCCAAATCCACTCAGAAAACCCCAAAATTCACTCAGAAAGCCCCCAAAACCCCTGGGATCACCTCAGATCTACTCAGAATTCCCCAAAAATCCACTTGGGAACTGCAAAACTGACTAAGGAACCCCAAAATCCCCCTGGAATCTCCTCAATTTCACCCAAAATTCACTCAAAAAACCCCAAAATCCCCACCTGCGATCCCCCCAAAACCATTCAAAATCTTCTCAGAAAACCCCCAAAATCCACTCGGGATCGCCCAAAATGCGCTTGGCAAACCCCAAATCCACCCGGGGAACACCAAAATTCCACCTGGGGTTGCCCAAAAACCGCCCAAAATCCACTCACAAAACCCCAAAATCCACCCGGGGACGTTCAAAACCCACCCAGAAAACCCAAAAATCCCCTCAGGAATCCCCCCAAACCACAACAGACCCCTCAAACTCTCTCCAGGACCCCTTAAATTTCCCCAGACACCCCAAATCCCCTCAGGGATCCCCCCAAATTCCCCTCGAATCCCCTCAGGACCCCCCCAAATCCCCTCAGGATCCCCCAAATTCCCCTCGAATCCCCTCAGGACTCCCCAAAATCCCCTCAGGAGCACCAAATTCCTCCCCGGACCCCTCCAAAATACCCCTCAGGACTCCCGAAATCCCCTCAGGATCCCGCAAAATCCTCAAATCCCCCCTTAAATCCCCTCAGGACTCCTCAGATTTCCCCCAGACCCCCTCAAACCCCCTCAGGACTCCCCAAATTCCCTCAGGACTCCCCAAATTCACCCCGGACTCCGCCAGGACCCTTAAATTTCACCCAGGACCCTCCAAATCCCCTCAGGACCTCCGAAATCCCCTCCGGACCTCCAAATTGCCCCCCCAGAACCCCTCAAACCTCCTCGGGATCCCCAAAATCCATCCCGTACCCCCCAAATTCCCCTCGAACCCCCTCAGGATCCCCCTAAATCCCACCCGGAGCGCCTCAAATCTCCCCCGGAGCCCCGAAATCCCCTCAGGATCTCCCAGATTCCTCCAGAACCCCCAAATCCCTTCAGGACCCCCCCCAAAATCCTCCTCAGAACCCCTCAAATTTCCCCCAGACCCACCCGAACCCCTCAGGACCCCACAGATTCCCCCCGGGACCCCTAAAATTGCCGCCGGACTCCGCAAATCCCCTCAGGATCCCCTAAATTCCTTTCGGAGCACCTCGAACCCCCCCAGGACCGCCCAAATTTCCCCAAATTCCCCTCAGGACCCCCCAAATTTCCCCAAATTCCCCTCAGGACCCCCCAAATTCCCCTTAGAACCCACCAATTCCCCCCCCCGTACCCGCAGTGGTCGCGCCCGCACGGGGCTCCCTCAGGCCGCTCCTTTCCCGCCCTGCCTTGCGCGCGCTCAGGCCGCGCCCACCCCAGCACGGCGGCGACCAATCAGCGCGGTCCTTCTGCCACCTTACTCCCGCCTCGCGGAAACGGATCAATCAGAGTGCGACTTCCGGGTTTAGTCGGATTATTAGCGCCAATCAGCGTGCGGAAAGCCTTAGTTTGTTCAGCCAATCAGAGCGAGCGCAGGGCGGGGCTTAACGGGGTAGTGAGGCTCCGCCTACGGATTCTTAAAGGGGCCGCGCTCATTTAGAAGGGGGCGGGGTTTAAATGGGAGGCGGGGCTTTAAAAAACAGAACTTCCAAAAAGTGAGCGGGGCATGATGAGAAGGGCGTGGCCACCGCAGAGACCCCAAAAAGGGGAAGTTTTGTGCAAAGGGGGGGGTGTCACGAGATTTTAGGAGCTGCCCAATCAGACGCTGAGCTCAGGAAAGGGGGCGTGGCTTGATTTGCCACCCTTAGCCCCGCCCCTTTTCCTCCCCCACCGCCGCCATGGCCCCCCCCCGGGACCCTCGGCCTGCTCCTGCTGCTGCTCGGTGAGGCCCCTCCCCCACCCTGAGAGCCCCTCCCCCATCCTGTGACCCCCCCCCCGCCCTTCCCCCACCCCGAGGGACCCCCCCCCCGACCCTCCCCCACCCCCCCTTTGCCCCTCCCCCACAAGCAGAAGTGACCGGCCGGGTGGGGGAGGGGAATGGCGGCGAAACGGGGGGGGGGGATCGGCGCCTCCCCCACCCAGTGGGGATCCCCTGAGCCCCTCCCCTCACCCCTGAGCCCCTCCCCCACACTGAGGAACCCCCCCCACACCCCGTGCCCCTCCCCCATTTCTTGGGGACCCCTCCCCCACCCAGAAGTTCCCACTGTGCCCCTCCCCCCACCTTTTAGCCCCTCCCATTTTTGCCCCTCCCCCACCCTTAGCTCCTCCCAATTTTGACCCTCCCCCATTTCTTTTTACCCCTCCCCCATTTCTTTTTACCCCTCCCCCACCCTTTTTTACCCCTCCCCCACCCTTTGGCCCCTCCCCCACCACAAATCTGTGGGCGTGGCCAAAGAGGGAGTGGCTCACCAAGCCCCGCCCCCTTCGTTAATTCCCAGCCCCAGGATTGGCCGCGGCGCAGTCAGGTAAGGCCCCGCCCCCACCCCGGGGTCACGGGAGGGGTCAAAGGTCACGGTGGGGTCACGAGGTGTCCCCTGCCCCTCCCTTTTCCAGAATGTTCCGGGTGCCTCCCAGGGCCGGGACCAATCACGGCGCTCGTTGTTGGTGACGTCATCCTGACCCTGCTGATCGCGGGCGGAGCCTATTGGCTGGCGAGGCGGGGCCTCAGAGGTGGGCGGGGCCAAGGGGAGTGGCCAATTGTGGGCAGGGCCAATGGGGAGAGGGCAGTTTGTGGGCGTGGCTGATGAGGGGAGGGGTAATTGTGGGCGTGGCTTCATAAAAAAGGACTTTTTGTGGGCGTGGCTAAAGCCGGAGGGGCTGATTGTGGGTGTGGCTTAATAGAAAGGGGCTGAGTGTGGGCGTGGCTTCAGAGGGAGGGCCTGATTGTGGGCGTGGCTTAATAGAACGGGCGAGTTGTGGGCGGGGCTAAACATATAAGGGTTCCTTGTGGGCGTGCCAAAAGAAGGGATCGTTTGTGGGCGTGGCCAAAAGAAGGGGCAGCTTTGTGGGCGGGGCCAAGGGGAAAGTGAGTCATTGTGGGCGTGGCTTAAAATAAAGGGGTGGTTTGTGGGCGTGGCTAAGGAGGGAGGGCGCTGGGAGTTACTGGGAGTTACTGGGAGGGCACTGGGAGTTACTGGGGGGTTACTGGGTGCTACTGGGAGGGCACTGGAGGTTACTGGGAGGGCACTGGGATCATACTGGGAGTTACTGGGAGTTACTGGGAGTTACTGGGTGTTACTGGGTGCTACTGGGAGGCAGTGGGATCATACTGGGAGGGCACTGGGATCATACTGGGAGGGAACTGTGAGCACTGGGAGGAGTTTGCGGGGTTACTGGGAGCACTGGGAGGGCCCTGGGGGTTACTGGGAGGGCACTGGGGGTTACTGGGAGGGCATTGGGGGTTACTGGGAGGGCACTGGGGGTTACTGGGATGGTACTGGGAGTTACTGGGAGGGCATTGGGGGTTACTGGGAGGGCACTGGGAGTTACTGGAGGGCATTGGGGGTTACTGGGAGGGCACTGGGAGGGACGGGGGATGGTACTGGGAGTTACTGGGAGGGCATTGGGAGGAAAATGGAGTTACTGGGAGATACTGGGAATTACTGGAAGGCACTGGGGGTTACTGGGAGTTACTGGGGTGAATCAGGGCCATGAATTAACCCATTAATGGGCGGAGCCAAACCCCCAAAGGGGCGTGGCCAAACCAATAACCACCCGGCACAAACCACTCTGTGGGCGTGGCTCAGCTCGAAGTGGGCGTGTCCTCGCCCTGACCGCGCCCCCTTTCCGCACAGCCCCGCCCAAGCCCCGCCCCCCGGAGCCGCGACTCGCACTACCAGGAGCTGCAGGGCGCGCGCGGGGACATCTACAGCGAGCTCAAGCGCTGAGCGCCGCCTCCCCCGCGGCCCTCCGCCCTCTATTGCCGCCATTAAAGCGCTTTGTGCCCTTTCCGCAGCCATTTTTGTCCGTTTTTTCACTGATTTCGCCCCAATTCCGCCTTTGTTTATCAAAAGTGGGGGAAGTGTTGTCGCGCTTGAGTGACGTCACTACGCCGCGCCGGAAGTGCCCCTCAGGCGGGCGGAAGTGGCCGTGGCGGTTCCAGCCATGGCGGCGGCGGCAGCTCCCGGAGCGGCGGGGCCGGGAATGGCGGCGGGAGCCGGGCCCGGTGCCGCGGTGGTGGCGGCGGGGCCCGGAGCGGTGGCGGAACGTGGGGGCGGGAGCGGCGGGGCCGCGGTGAAGAGCGGCGAGGAGCGGCTGAAGGAGATGGAGGCGGAGATGGCGCTGTGAGGGAAAGGGAGCGGCGAGGGTGTCATGGCGGCCGGGAGGGGGCGGGGCTTAGCGGGTGCCTTGGCAACGGGGGCCGGGCTTAATGGAGGGGAGCGGTCTGCGTGCTGCCATGGCAACGGGGGCGGGGGGGGTCTGAAGGTTGCTGTGGTAACGGGGGCGTGGCTTAAGCGAGGAGAAGGCTGGGCCTGGCGTTGCCGTGGCAACAGGGGCGGGGCTTGAGGGATGAGGGGCGGGGCCTGGCGTTGCCGTGGTAACGGGGGCGGGGTAGTTTATAACGCTTTATACTGGGTGGTACAAGTTTGTACTGGTCTGTACTGGTTTATACTGGTCCATACTGGTTTCTACTGGTTTACGTTGGTCCATACTGGTTTATAGCAGGCCATATTGGTTTATGTTGGTTTGTACCAGTCTGTACTGGTTTATACTGGTCTGTACTGGTCCTTACTGGTTCATACTGGTCCGTAGTGCTCCATACTGGTCTACACTGGTTTATACTGGTTTACACCAGTTCATACTGTTTATACTGGTTTACACCACTCCATACTGGTCTATACTGGTTTATACTGTTTCTTACTGGTCCATGCTGGTCCGTACTGGTTTACACCAGTCCATACTGGTTCGTACTGGTCGATAACGGTCCGTACTGGTTTATACTGGTTTGTATGACTCCGTATTGGTTTATACTGGTTTATACTGGTCCATACTGGTTTATACTGGTCCGTATTGTTTCATATCGGCCTGTACTGGTCCATACTGGCTTATACCGGTCCATACTGGTTTTACTGGTCCATATTAGTTCATACTGTTTTTTACTGGTTTATTCCATTGCATACTGGTTTATACTGGTCTATACTGGTTTACACCAGTCCATATTGGTCCCATACTGGTTTTTACTGGTTTGTTCCATTCCATACTGGTTTATACTGGTCCCTACTGGTTTATAGCAGTCCCTGTTGGTCCATACTGGTTTATACTGGTTTACACCAGTCCCATACTGGTCCATACTGGTCCTTATTGGTCCATACAAATCCATACAGGTTTTTACTGGTTTATACTGGTCTATACTGGTCTGTGCTGGTTTATACTGGCTGATACCAGTTCATACCTTTTTATACCAGTCCATACTGGTTTATACTGGTTTATACTAGTCCATACCGGTTTATACTGGTTTATACCAGTCCATACTGGTTTATATTGGTTTATACCAGTTCATACTGGTCTCTACTGGTTTATACTGGTTTGTATTGGGGGTTACTGGTCTGTATCAGTTCACGCTGGTCCTGGCTGATCTGTACTGGTTTATTCTGGTTTATGCTGGTCCTTACTGGTCCTTACTGGTCCATACTGGTCCATACTGGTCCTTACTGGTTTGTACTGGTTTATGCTGGTCCTAACTGGTTTATACTGGTCCTTACTGGTTTATACTGGTCCGTACTGGTCCTTACTGGTTTGTACTGGTTTTAGGTTCGAGCAGGAGGTGCTGGGCGCTCCAGGCCCCGCCCCTGGGGACCCTTTGGCCCCGCCCCCCGTCCTGCGCCCGATCATCGCCACCAACACCTACCAGCAGGTGTGTCACCAGTGTCCCCAAAATGTCACCAAGTGTCACCAAATGTCCCCAAAATGTCTCCAATGTCCCCAATCGTGTCACTGCCACCAACACCTACCAGCAGGTGTGTCCCCAATGTCACCAAGTGTCACCAAAATGTCCCCAAATGTCCCCAAATGTCCCCAATCGTGTCACTGCCACCAACACCTACCAGCAGTGTGTCACCAAATGTCCCAATGTCACCAAGTGTCGCCAAATGTCCCCAAATGTCTCCAAATGTCACCAAATGTCACCAAAATGTCACCAAATGTCACCAAAATGTCCCCAAATGTCCCCAGTCCTGTCACTGCCACCAACACCTACCAGCAGTGTGTCCCCAATGTCACCAAATGTCACCAAATGTCCCCAAATGTCCCCCAAATGTCCCAACCCGTCACTGCCACCAACACCTACCAGCAAGTGTGTCACTAAATGTCACCAAAATGTCCCCAAATGTCACCAAAATGTCACCAAATGTCCCCAATGTCACCAAATGTCCCCAGTCCTGTCACTGCCACCAACACCTACCAGCAGGTGTGTCACTAAATGTCACCAAATGTCACCAAATGTCCCCAAATGTCACCCCCAGTGTCACCTCGGTGTCACCCGAGTGTCACCAATGTCACAAAATGGCCCCAAATGTCACCAAATGTCCCCAAATGTCCCCAAATGTCCCCAAATGTCCCCAATCCTGTCACTGCCACCAACACCTACCAGCAGGTGTGTCACTAAATGTCCCAAAATGTCCCCAAGTGTCACCAAATGTCACCAAATGTCTCCAAATGTCACCAAATGTCACCAAAATGTCACCAAATGTCCCCCAAATGTCACCAAAATGTCACCAAATGTCACCAAATGTCCCCAAATGTCACCAAATGTCCCCAGTCCTGTCACTGCCACCAACACCTACCAGCAGGTGTGTCACTAAATGTCACCAAAATGTCCCCAAATGTCACCAAATGTCCCCAAAATGTCCCCAAAATGTCCCTAAAATGTCACTGAATGGCCCCAAAATGTCCCCAGTCCCCCTCAATGTCCCCATTGTCCCAAACCCCACAATATCCCCACCCCCCAAATGTCCCCTCAATGTCCCCAAATCCCCAGTGCCCCAATGTCCCCAATGTCCCCTCACTGTCCCCGATGTCCCCAGTGTCCCCAATGTCCCCAGTGTCCCCAATGTCCCCTCACTGTCCCCAATGTCCCCAGTGTCCCCAGTGTCCCCAAATCCTCCCAAAGTCCCCAACATCCCCAATGTCCCCAACCTTCCCAATGTCCCCTCAATGTCCCCACTGTCCCCAATGTCCCCAACCCCTCGATGTCCATAACCCCCCCCAATGTCCCCAATCCCCCACTGTCCCCAGTGTCCCCTCACTGTCCCCAATGTCCCCAACACAATGTCCCCCAATGTCCCCAATATCTCCTCAATGTCCCCCACTGTCCCCTCAGTGTCCCCAATGTCGCCAAATCCTTCCAACGTCCCCAATGTCCCCAAACCCACAACGTCCCCAGCGCAATGTCCCCAATGTCCCCCCACTGTCCCCTCAGTGTCCCCCAATGTCCCCCACTGTCCCCCCACTGTCCCCTCAGTGTCCCCTCAGTGTCCCCTCACTGTCCCCAATGTCCCCTCACTGTCCCAATGTCCCCAGTGTCCCCTCACTGTCCCCAATCCCTCAATGTCCCCAAATCCTCCCAGTGTCCCCAAACCCTCAAAATGTCCCCGATGTCCCCAAATGTCCCTGGTGTGCCCAGTGTTCCCAACGCCCCCGATGTCCCCAATGTCCCCACCCAGTGTCCCCAATGTCCCCAAATCCTTCCAATGTCCCCAATGTCCCCAAACCCACAACGTCCCCAACGCAATGTCCCCAATGTCCCCCCACTGTCCCCCCACTGTCCCCTCAGTGTCCCCCTCACTGTCCCCAATGTCCTCCCAGTGTCCCCCTCACTGTCCCCACTGTCCCCAATGTCCCCCCAGTGTCCCCAATGTCCCCACCCCACAAGGTCCCCAATCCCCCTACGTCCCCTCAATGTCCCCAAATGTCCCCAATCCCCCTCACTGTCCCTGATCTCCCCACTGTCCCCAAATGTCCCCAATGTCCCCATTGTCCCCAATGTCCCCAATCTCACCAATGTCCCCCCAATGTCCCCAGTGTCCCCGACCCCCCCAATGTCCCCCCAGTGTCCCCAATGTCCCCCAATGTCCCCCCACTGTCCCCTCAGTGTCCCCAATGTCGCCAACGCCCGCCCCAATGTCCCCAACCCCCCCAGTGTCCCCCCCCAGTGGTCCCCCAATGTCCCCTCTGTGTCCCCAGGTCCAGCAGTCCCTCGAGGCTCGCGCCGCCGCCGCCCGCCACCCGTCCCCCCCTTGGGGACACCCCCGGTGCCGTTCGTGGGGCCAGGTCAGTGACAACGGTGTCCCCAATGTCCCCTCGGTGTCCCCAATGTCCCTTGGCTGTCCCCAATGTCCCCTCAGTGTCCCCAATGTCCCCTCAGTGTCCCCAATGTCCCCTCAGTGTCACCAGTGTCCCTTGGCTGTCCCCAATGTCCCCTCAGTGTCACCAGTGTCCCCTGAGTGTCCCCTGGCTGTCCCCAATATCCCCAATGTCCCCATTGTCCCCTCAATGTCCCCGAATGTCCCCAATGTCCCCAATGTCCCCAATATCCCCCAATGTCCCAAATGTCCCCAATGTCCCTGGCTGTCCCCTGCTGTCCCTTTGCTGTCCCCTGCTATCCCCGATGTCCCCACTGTCCCCACTGTCCCCAAATCTCCCCAATGTCCCCATTGTGCCCTCAATGTCCCCAAATCTCCCCAATGTCCCCAATGTCCCCAATGTCCCCAGTGTCCCCAATGTCCCCAATCCCATTTTTTCCCAAATGTCCCCCACTGTCCCCACTGTCCCCAATGTCCCCATTGTCCCCTCAATGTCCCCAAATCTCCCCAATGTCCCCATTGTCCCCAATGTCCCCATTGTCCCCATTGTCCCCAATGTCCCCACTGTCCCCATTGTCCCCAATGTCCCCAATCCCATTTTTTCCCATTGTCCCCAATGTCCCCAGTGTCCCCACTGTCCCCAATGTCCCCAATGTCCCCAATCCCATTTTTTCCCATTGTCCCCAATGTCCCCAGTGTCCCCAATGTCGCCAATGTCCCCATTGTCCCCATTGTCCCCAATGTCCCCAATGTCCCCATTGTCCCCAATGTCCCCAATGTCCCCAGTGTCCCCAATGTCCCCAATGTCCCCAATGTCCCCATTGTCCCCAGTGTCCCCACTGTCCCCAATGTCGCCAATGTCCCCATTGTCCCCAATCCCATTTTTTCCCACTGTCCCCCACTGTCCCCAGTGTCCCCAGTGTCCCA